>NC_044983.1:25074868-25278833 GCF_008728515.1 Papio anubis
CAGGCTGGAGTGCGGTGTCGTGATCTCAGATCACTGCAACCTCTGCCTCCCAGGTTCAGGGGATTCTCGTCTCAGCCTCCTAAGTAGCTGGGGTTACAGGCGTGTACCACCACGCCGGGCTAATTTTTGTATTTTTAGTAGAGATGGGAGTTCTACCATGTTGGCCAGGCTGGTCTCAAACTCCTAACCTCAAGTGATCCACCCACCTCAGCCTCCCAAAGTGCTGGGATTACAGGTGTGAGCCACCACACTCGACCTTTTTTTATTTTTATTTACTTTTATTCTCTTAGAAATGTCTTTAGGTCTGTGGAACTGCCACTCTTTGAGAAATGGGTTGCTATGTTCTCTTTCCCTACGAACTGTGGACATCATTTAATCGGTTTTCCAGTCTCATAAATACACTGCCACGTGATGGATGGAAGCCAAGTCCCTGTGCTGCTGCAGACTCAAGCTGAGCTGCCAGAGCTACTTGCCTTGTTCAACTCTTCAGCTCAGAAGGAAGGCAGGATATTTGTGTTTGTTCATTTCCTCTCCCAAACATGGGCTTGCTGCTTGCTGCAGTGCAACAGGCTATGAATTCAAAATAGGATAGAGCTGTCCAGTGGGTTACACTTCAAATGAACGTTCAGTCTTGACCATGGCCTCAGATTATCTAAGCCACAAAATGGGGGAAGGGAGCAGCACACAGAGGAAAACAAGTTCCTGTAGAATTTCCAGATTTTCTTGAGCTTAATGGGGTCAGACATTCTAAGGCAAATAATCTTTCTAGAGGCAAATCAACCCTCTTTCCAAGGTAAATAAAAGCGATGCTTGTTTCCGTCCATGCAAATGCCATAAGCAACAGTTTCAAAGCGAAAACAATGTGAACTAACATGTTTCCTATTTTCCAAGTCCTAGATTTCTTTTTTATCCTCTGCAAGTGGCACACAACAAATAACCTTCCTTTGTTGGAGTTGATCTGTAACTCCAACTTCAGTGAGGCTCATCTTTTGTTCTGGCAGAAGAAGTTTTTCCTTTATTGGTGTCATTTTGGTGTTGTGACAATCACAGTGCCACACTCATAGACTGTGAGAACATTTGCCACAAGGCTAAAAGAAAAAGGCGCCAGCCAGGGAAGAAATTATTGCATCTTGGCTGACATTGCAAGTCAGAGTGACTATTTTTTCTTGCAGTGTTTATGGAGCCTGAAGGAACTAGGACCATCATCTCAACGCGGGGCAATGATTGAACCCTGATATATAGTTTACCAAGTGCTTTATGCACTTTTATCTCATTTAATCCTCCAACAGTTTAATGAAAGTGGAAGCCATGAGAGATAAGTAATCATCCTACCACCTGCAGGTGGTAGAACTGAAATTCTGAGTCCAGTCTCTTGGTTCATTCATTCACTTATTCCATTGCAGTCAACAAAAATTGAGTTCATAACGATTGTCTAACCCCAAAGTCTATGCTTTTACCCTGAGGTATTACATTTCCTTTAAAAAGTCAAACTATGTCAAAAATAATGTTTTAAAAGGCTGTTCTGGTGTCATAAAAGTGAGAGCTAGGCCGGGGGCAGTGGCTCACGCCTGTAATCCCAGCACTTTGGGAGGCCGAGGCGGGCGGATCACAAGGTCAGGAGATCGAGACCATCCTGGCTAACTCGGTGAAACCCCATCTCTACTAAAAATACAAAAAATTAGCCGGGCGTGGTGGCAGGCGCCTGTAGTCCCAGCTACTCGGGAGACTGAGGCAGGAAACTTAAAGAAAACCAAAATAAATCCAAACAAGATCCAACAGCAACCTGTATCAAGTTTATTAACATCTTTCTTTTTGCTAGCCTTGTCTTCTCTCTCATAATCTGTAAGTGGGCCGAATGACCCTATAGGGCAAACAGGCAGGAAAATGGCGTGAACCCGGGAGGGGGAGCTTGCAGCGAGCCAAGATCGCCCCACTGCACTCCAGCCTGGGCGACAGGGCGAGACTCCGTCTCAAAAAAAAAAAAAAAAAAAAAGTGAGAGCTAGTAGAGTCTTCGGGGCCAAAAGTCATCAACTATGAAGCAATCTTGACAGGTCAGGCTAGGAAAATCCTTTAACCCAGACTCTCAGCTCATCTGTGGGGAATGGTAGGTCATCTGTATAAATACAGATCAATCTTATACATACCACGGGGTAATGCCTGTTTGCCCTATAGGGTCATTCGGCCCACTTACAGATTATGAGAGAGAAGGCAAGGCTAGCAAAAAGAAAGATGTTAATAAACTTGATACAGGTTGCTGCTGGATCTTGTTTGGATTTATTTTGGTTTTCTTTAAGCTGTCATCTACTTCAGTGGGCTGAAACAGTGAAGAGAAATTCAACATAAAATAAGAAATGGCTGAAAACTTATGGTTCTTAACCTAATAAGAACCAAAAAGACCTTTTTAAACTTAGATAAGATAGAGCTTACATTGGGCTGAAACCTGTTTACTTTCTTTAGCAACAAGAAAACTGAGAAACTTAGGGTACAATAAATTCTTTCTTTATTCTTGTGTTGCCATCTGAATACTACATACACATAGATATTTCTTTGCATTTTTTTATGAATGACTTTTAAGATTCCCTTCAAGAAGATGAGGCTAAAATTAATCCTCTGTAGATAAGTGAAAGTAGATGATCTTACAGAAGAAAATCTATCTGATGGAAGAATATCAGGTTGACAGGCACACTTGAATATTACAATTATAATTAAGATAAACTCTTCTCCTCACTTGGCATGGAAACAATGGAGGCCATAAAGTATCAGGATTCTTTTTGCGTTACAGGACTAATGAGAAAATGGACAAAAACCAATCTCTCCTCTGTGGCAGTACAGCCTGGATTCTGAACATCAGGCATGTGCACACCATGCGGAAAGCACAGGAGACTGGACTTCACTTCTGAGATAATTCATTTTTTAATTCTGGCAAGCCTTACGTTTAAACATAAGGCCCACAACCACACTGTTTCAGACAACATACCAAATGGCATGCCCAATATTTTGATTTAAGAAGAAAAAAAAAAAGCAGTTCTCAGTTGTCACTGCCTTTTTTCTTTTCTTTTTCTTTTTCTTTTTTTTTTGAGACAGGGTCTCTCTGCGTCACCGAGGCTGGAGTGCCATCTCGAACTCCTGGGCTCAAGTGATCCTCTCAGCTCAGCCTCCTCAGTAGCTGGGACTATAGGCACCTGCCACCATGCCTGGCTAATTTTATTTTAATTTTTTGATTTGCTATGTTGCTTAGGCTGGCCTTGAACTCCTGGCTTTGAGAGATCCTTGCACCTTGGCCTCCCAAAATGTTGGGATTATAGCCATGAGACACTGTGCCCAGACCATCACTGACTTTGTTATGTTTGATGCAACATGAAAGAAGGTGGAGAAGAATCCCCTTCCCAGAAAAGGCGATAGTTTCTATTTCTTCATATCTGAATTTCCTGCCTTACCTTGGAAGAGAAACAGATGGCAAGGATGAAAGGAAGAGGGGACTAGAAGATAAATTATTTTGAAAATAGAAAAAAAAAAGATCAAAAATTTATCTTCCAGTTGATGCAGCTGCCAGGAAAGGCTGATAACACAGCAGGTAGAGCCTTGGGGTCACCATTCTTAGACCTCAGTGAACAGGCAGAGCTGTGGGCAGCCAGAGCTCTGTCCACTAAAGGGCATCTGTCTACCACTCTGCAAGCTTTAACCCAGAGCAGTGTTAAGTCAGGGCCTCCTGGGGAGTCTCAGGAAGGGTTAGAAATGTCTGAGATCAACTAAAAAAACATACTCATCTTCCAGAGTTAACTACAGTTTTTCATGTTGGTTCTTCCCTTTAGTCTTTTCCTTTTGCAGAGTTCTTCACATTTATAATAGATTTTATAAAATTACTTTCATTTTTGTGATTGTTTCAAAACTAACATGTATGAGTTATAACGAATTTATAGAAAACAAAGAAACAAATGAAAACAATTCACTTTTCAACTACACAGAAGAAATGCCAACAGTTAATGTTTGAAGGTGGTATTAATTTTCTCATACTATATATTGAGTGCCATTTTGGACAAAAAGAAACTGAGGTTCAAAAATTTCAGGCTCGGAAATGAACAAGGTTGATAGATGGGGCAAAGCAAAAACAAAAACAAACTGGCTAATTTTTTTCCTTCTATACTCTCAACATTCAGTGCAAGACTGCTCTGTGACTAGATGTGCGGGGTTTTTCCCCACAATTAATTCTCCAGCAGACCCGGTGGAGCTCAATGTCCTAAAATGTAACACAAATCTGTCACTATCTATGCGGAGATAGTGTTGGATCCCACAGGTTAAGGTTTTCACATCACCAACGCAGTTTTCACATTTACTATTAAATAGCTCATCCTTTCTCCCACTTACCTGAATTTCCAGAAAAATCGTTTAAGTCTTTATATACACATGCATCTATTTCTAGATGTTCTAATCTGGCCCATTGAGTAGCCTATCTTTATTTCTATGCCAGTATATAGGAAACCTTTATTATTTGCCAACATAACCCTTAATATTTGTTCTTTTCTTTCTTTCTTTTCTTTTTTTTTTTTTTTTTTTTTGAGACAGAGTTTTAGTCTGTCGCTCAGGCTGGAGGGCAGTGGCATGATCTCAGCTCACTGAAACTTCTGCTTCCCAGGTTCAAGCGATTCTCCTGCCTCAGCCTCCAGAGTAGCTGGGACTACAGGCATGCACCACCACAACTGGCTAAGTTTTGCATTTTTAGTACAGACGGGTTTTTGCCTTGTTGGCCAGGCTGGTCTCGAACTCATGACCTCAAGTGATCCACCTGCCTTGGCCTCTCAAAGTGCTGGGATTACAGGTGTATGCCACTGTGCCCGGCCAACCCTTAATATTTTCTTGAGGTCATTATCCTCTCCCAAAACATGTGGCCAATCGTGTGCCCTGTCCCCCACTAGCACATTGGGACAGTTGGGCCTACATGAGCCAGTTGGCGCTTCCTACACCTCAAGTCTCAGGAAATGGTTCCAGAATTGTCATGTGATCCAAACTGGGCCTTGGGAGTTTTCAGCTGGAGCAGCTGAGGAAGATTGCCCCTGGCATTTGCCATCTGAGTGCTGGAAGGAAGTGACGCCTTCCTGGCCACGTGGAGGAAGCCCATCTGCAGAGGGAGGAAATGAGAACCCAGAACAGGGCGGCTAAGCCAAGTAAAAGACGCAAAATACTCGGGCTACATGGAGTTGGATTCAGTTTGGACTCAGTCATCTGGTTTTTCTAGTTACGGGAATCCATGAATTCCCTTATTTTTGGATGAAACTGGTTTGAGTTTCTGCCTTAGCAGGTAAGTGTCTCATAAACAATAAGGGACCATACAAATTCAAGGTAGTGGTAACATCTGGGAAAAAGAATCATTTCTTCTAATATTAGTCATTCCAAAACTCTTAGTCCAAGTTTCTCCATATAGTGTAGACCATAATTTAAACTCTACCTATATTATAGAATTATTTTATAGATAAAAGGAAAATATATATATGAAATTTAAAAAACTACAAAGATGAAAGTATTATTTTAATCATGGGCATATTTATTTTCCTTAACTTTGCCCATCTTATTTGAGAGAAATTACTTTCATGTCTTTATCTATACTACAGCCTCCTAATAGGTTCATTATGGTTTATAAATGTAAGTTATAATTAGATTTCTATAAGGTCAACACTATTTAGAAGTATTAGGAAAGCAGCTGACTTGTATTATCTGTTTCTATTCATGTAAAATTCACCACAAGAAGAAAGATGATTGCTTTAGTAATTGTATTTTTCACTAAAAGCTGCCTAGTCCAAGCATTATCAATGAAGAAATGTCTCAGATAAATGGTACCTGCAGCTGTCACATCAAACCAGATGACAACAAAATCTCTGTGTACACCAAGGTGTCTGAATGTTCAATGTATCCAAAGACCACTTTCATTCCCAAAGTAGCTTTTACAGTGGCCCAAACCCCCACCCACCCCGCCTTTTTGTTGAGACAGGGTATCACTCTGTCACCCAGGCTGGAGTGCAGTGGCGTGACCTCGGCTTACTGCAACCTTTGCCTCCTGGGCTCAAGTGATCCCCCTACTTCAGCCTTCAGAGTCGCTGGGGCTACAGGCATGTACCCAAACACTCAGCTAATTTTTTAATTTTTGTGGAGATAGGGTCTTCTTGTATTGACCAGGATAGGCTCTGTATTTCTTAAAGAACAGCACAAATAATGGGAAATGATTGTTAAATTCTTTAATTCCCTGCACTGTAAAATAACTGATGTGTACAAGAAGAATCTCTGTGAGTTGACTGAAGCAGGCAGGAAAATGATGTTTCTTTGTCTATAGTTTTGTTTTAACACCACTAGATACACTGGTTCTGCTTCATTCTCTTGAAAAAGATTTTTGCTTGAGTTATAACATCTTGCCGAAGAACACCATGATATTTTAACGTAGCAGGAATTAATTAATCTTTAAACCTCTAAAATTAATTCCATCCTTCCTGAGGAAAGACAAATGGAAATGGTCAGGATGCCCACCACGAAGTACACAGGAATCCCAGCTCGAGCCTTGCCTCTGGCTTTCTCTGTTTAATTGCTTGTTTGTTTGTCTCAATTCTGAGATTATGTATTCTTAAACATAATCTCTTTAAAACCTTGAAACCATATTCCAGGGGAGAAAATAAGGTTTATGTCATCATGTTTGATGGAGAAAACCAGTTTCTGCGTCTTTTCATCTCTGCTGTGGTTGATCGTTAAGGAGATGTAATTAGTCAATATCTTTGGCTTGCTGTATTCAGACTGAACGAAGCGTTTTCAGAACAACTGTTATGTGCGTAGTGCCTTGTTCTCACTTGTTTTATCTTAATTTTGACAATAACCTTATGAAGTGGTGTTTTTATAGTCATTTTAAGTGGAGGAACTTGAGGTTTAGAGCGATTTGTCCAAAGAGCCAGTACTGAGATTACATCATTTGTTCAAGGTTGCACAACAAAAAGGAGTCAGAATTTCAACTCAGGCCTTTCCGATCTATGCTGTGTGCCTTTTTGACCCTCTTCCCTCTGCTTGCTAAACATTGAATAATTGAAAGTATCATGGATGATACATCTAATTTTGAGATCTGATGAATCTCAAAAGCATTATGCTTCAGCAAAAGAAGCCAGACACACAAAAGAGTATATACTGTCTAAAGTCATGTATATGAAATCCAAATACAGACAAAACTAAGCCACAGAGATGGAACACAGACAGTGGTTAACAGCTGCACAATGAATGCTCTGCAGTGTAGGGATTCGACTGAAAGAAACACAAAGGAACTTTTTATGGGGGTGGAAGTGTTCTATATCTTGTTACTTGGATATACACAATTGTCAATACTCTTGGAATAACTGAACATCTAAAACCTGTACTTTTCATTGTGTGTTAATCACATTTCAATTTTTTTTTTTTTTTTTTTTTTTTTTTGAGACGGAGTCTTGCTCTGTGCAGTGGCACAATCTTGGCTTACTGCAACCTCTACCTCCCAGGTTCAAGCAATTCTCCTGCCTCAGCCTCCCAAGTAGCTGGGATCACAGGTGCGTGCCACCATGCCCAACTAATTTTTTTGTATTTTTAATAAAGACAAGGGTTCACCACATTGGTCAGGCTAGTCTCAAACTCCTGACCTTGTGATCTGCCTGTCTCAGCCTCCCAAAGTGCTGGGATTACAGGCATGAGCCACCGTGCCCGGCCATATCTCAATGTTTTAAGAAGAGAATATTCTATTTAAATGACCTAAAATGCAGTTTCAGGTAACTCTACTTCTCTGGTAGTCTTCAAAGTTGATATATAGAAATTTCTACTTTGAAATAGAAAACAAAAAATAATACTTTTAATGTCAACAATGTCTTTGACTACAAACTTTGCCAAAGTTACTGACTTAGGTTTAGTGAGAAGATTCAGGAGAAATCTGGGCTACGAGGCACAATCGCCAGGAATTATTACTTTTATCAAGAATCTATGTTTAAGTAATAATTGTATAAATGTTAATAAGCATTAACTGAACATTTTCTAAGTACCAGACATGGAGTCAAATGCTTCACTGCCTCTTCTCACTTCATCCACACATCAATTTAATGAGGCAGGTAACATTATAACCATTACCCTCTGAAAGATAAACTCTACAAGACTTAGAGAAGTCAGGTGGCACATCCAAGATCCCAGAAGTAGGTGTTGGGCCAGAAATTTGCCGAAGAGAATCTGAATCTTAGCTCCAGTCTTACACTACTTAATATTGCTTTCAATGACAGCACTAATGAAAAAATTCAAGAGAATCAAGAAAAATGTTGAATGGTTAGCATTAACTTTTGCTTTTTTCTAGTCTTGTATTTTCTAGGTATTCTGCATTAATTATGGGTTACTTTTTTAGGTAATAAACTATAGTCTAAAATGACAGTTAATAGAATGCAAGTGTGGGATTGAACCTCAAAATATTTTGGAAGTTAAAAAATAACCCTGATATAGACAATGTAAATCTTCTGTTTCAGTGCAGTGGACTAAAACTACATTGTGCATTTCTCTGTGGCATCAGAAAGCTTATTAAAAATACATGGCATGAATGTATTATTTTTCTGGCTTGAAGAAAAATATCCAATGGCACCTCTATCTCGTAAAATTTAGAACTGAAGGATGAAGTCATATTATGATGACCCTGCCTGTGTGATATTTTCACCTTAGGACGGATGTCTTGTGTTTGAAACCTGATTAAATCTGATTATCAGGTGTAATGATAGTTTACAATTTTCTAAGGAATAATCCTCACAGAGGAAATTGATAATTCTACAGTGCAAACCTTTACTTTATACTAATGGGTTAAGATGAAATACTGTGAGGTTTCCTTGGCACTTACTATGCTCAGAATTTAGGTAAGGGAGAAAGTAAGTCAGACATCTATAGCCGATGTCAGTTCCAGCTACTGTGGCCCCTGACATGATGGTTTTCAGTGAAAGTGTAAGGTTATTCTCTAGATTTACAAATCTACAAATTATCAAAATGTTACAAATTTAAAAACTAAATCACAGCTACCAGCCCACATTGTTTTTGCCTTTTTTTCCATTCACCTGTCCACTTTCAAGTCAATCAAATCCACTCAAGTTTTGGGAATCATGAACCTGACAAAAATACATGACGAAAAATACAAAAGTATTTTGAAAGTATAGAAATGCAACATTTCTGATTCCCGTCATTCTAGTCATTTTCAATGCTTATCCAAATTATCCTACCTTGGCCTTCGTCTGGTATGCCAACACTCATTTAGAAAACCACAAATAGTCTTTGGTTATTTACTCATCTTGACTTCCTGTATACAGTAGATTTCTTTATGCCTTCTGGATGCATTCTTTTTTGCTGGAATATTTCATCCAAGAGTGATTTCAAAGAGATTCTCTGTGTTCATCCTTCTGAGGCAATTGTATACTTGAGAATGTTTTTATTGCACTTAAACAAAAGCTCAACTGGATGAAAATATTCTAGGTTCATACTTACTTTTTCTATCAGCATGTTAAAAAATATTAGCCTAGTGTCATCCAGTATCATTCGTGAAAAGTCTAACATCAGTTTGATTTTTGTTTCTTTTTTTCAGGAAGCTCTTCTTTTACTTTGATGGTCTTAAGTTTAGCAAAGTGTGGATTTTTCTTATCCATTCTCTTACTTTCACATTTCGTGATCTTTCTTTTATAATAAAAAATTCTCAATCATTTTTTCTTTAAACATTTCTCCACTTTATTCATTTATTTATTTATCTATCACTTCATTTGTTTATTTAAGACAGGGTCTCACTCTGTCACCCAGGCTGGAGTACAGTGGCATGATCATGGCTCACTGCAGCCTTGAGCTCCTAGGCTCAAGTGATTCTCCCTTCAGTCTCTTAGGTAGCTGGGACTAGAGGCACACACCACCATGCCTGACTAATTTTGTATATTTTGTGGAGATGGGGTTTTGCCATGTTGCCCAGGCTGATCTGGAACTCATAGGCTCAGTGATCCTCCTGCCTCGGCCTCCCAAAGTGCTGGGATTACAGGTGTGAGCCACTGTGCCTGGCCTCCTCTTCATTTATTGTATTTCCTTCTGTAGCTTCTTCTATTCTTCCTATTAACATGTCTTTTATATTTTGGTCTTTTTAATACACACTTGATTGTTTCCCAGAAGGATTCCTTTACATGGTTTTTTCAGTTTGCTAGCTCATCTTTGGCTATATCCATTCTAATATTCAATCTATCTACTGAGTTTCTTATTGTGATGATAACATGCCATTGCTTTTTCCTTATAAGTCTTTGTTCTTGCTTTAAATTGCCAAAACCAGTTGATTATCCCTTATCCAAAATGCTTGGGACAAGAAGTCTTTTAGATTTTGGATTTTTTCCAATTTTGAAATATTTACATATGCATAATGAGATATCTTGGAGATGGAACTCAAGTCTAAACACATTATTTATGTTTTATATACACCTTGTAGACACAGCCTCAAAAATAATTTTATATAGTAGTTTGAATAATTTTGTGCATGAAACAAAGTTTGTGTACACTAAACCATTGGAAAGCAAACATGTCAGATGTAAAACTTTCTACTTATGACATGTGTTCATGCTTAAAAAGTTTTGGCTTTTGAAGGATTTTGAATTTCAGATTGTTGAATTAGGGATGCTCAACCTATATCTTCTTGAAAAATATTTCTTTTGTTTACTTTAAATTGACGATTCGTGCTTTGCTTGTGTTGGTTTTCCAGTTAAATTCTGGGCATTCAGTACATTTCTCTCTAAGTGCATGTTACCAGAGGGTGCCAATTCCCTTGGGTGGTATCTGTGCAACCTGTTCTTTTACTCCTGCTGGGTTTAGGCTCCACTTGGATGCCACCTGTTCCTGGCTCCAGCACTAGGCTTGTAATTAGGGTTTTCTTCTTCCAAGTAGTGATTGGGTTTTTCTGCTTGGGTTAATTTGGGGAAATACAATAATGCAACTGAGATCTCTGTCTCTCCTTCTCCCTCTCCTGGCCCTCCTTCAATCTGGACTGCAATTCCCTCCCACACCCACCTACACTCTTCTGATGTTTCCAGAGGTTTTAGACAACCTTTGCATTAATTAATCAACTCTATCAATTTCACTTTCACCTCTAGAGCATTTCCAAACTGGGCTACATGTTTGCTTGCAGTGTTGCAAATATCACCTTTTGTATAACATTAGAATGTTCCAAATTTTAAAGCTAACTATCACTAGCCCATTGCTCCATTCTTTCTTTTCCAGGAGGTCTCTCCGATCCTAAAGGTGGTATCATTCTCATGTGAATTCTTATACCTTTATTTCATATGCATACCTCTGTAAGTGTCATTTAGCATTATTTTTGTGTTTTTAAAACTCACATAGAGTATTATACTGTACAAGCATAAAACAAACATTTTAAGGGCTGGGTGTTTTGGCTTACATCTGTAATCCCAGTAATTTTGGAGGCTGAGGCAGGAGGATCACTTGAGGCCAGGAGTTTAAGACCAGCCTAGGCAACAGAGCAAGACCCCGTCTCTACAAAAAAATTAAATTAAAAATAAAACAGAGGGGGGTGGTGGTATGTGTCTGTGGTCCCAGCTAGTTGAGAGGCTGAGGTAGGAGGATCACTTGAGCCTGACAATTTGAGGCTGCACTCTCACTCCAAAGCAAAGATTATGATTGTGCCATTGCACTCCAGCCTGGACAACAAAGCAAGACCCTGTCCCCAAAAAGAAAAAAAATAAGATAAAAAATTTTAATATATTACACTGATTATATTTAACTTTTTCCCAAAAAAAGACCTTAAGGCATTTTTAAGCCAAAGATATAAATATAACACTTAATAAAGGAAAAAATACAAAATTACAACCAAAGAAAGGGGAGAATGCAGGCACACTAAAGTAAGGGCTAGAATAGTTGCTATGCTTGAGAGTTTAGCAATGTTCTGACTAAAAGCTCATTAAACCTATTTATTTTCAGAAAAAGATCAGAGTCATTGGAGGAATCACATTTGGATTTACAGAAGGCCACTTAATATGGTTTGTCTGTGTCCCCACCCAAATCTCTTCTTTAATTTCCATGTGTTGTGGGAGAGGTAACTGACTTATTGGGGCAGGTCTTTCCTGTGCTGTTCTCATGATAGTCAATAAGTCTCACGAGATCTGATGTTTTTTTAAAGGGGAGTTTCCCTGCACAAGCTCTCTCTTTGCCTGCTGCCATCCATGTAAGATGTGACTTGCTCCTCCTTGCCTTCCACCGTGATTGTGAGGACTCTTCAGCCACGTGGAACTGTAAGTCCATTAAAGCTCTTTTTCTTCCCAGTCTTGGCTATGTCTTTATCAGCAGTGTGAAAACAAACACCACTTGATATGTTATTTACTTAAATGCAAAGTAAATCCATTGACCTTCCATTGAGTCCAGCCACCATAAAGAGTTAGAAGGCCTTCAGTTTTGCAGAATGGTTTCATAATATCCAAGCAGTGTGGGATAGAGCCTTGTAAGGCTCGAAATAGGAGCCAGGAGCAAAACAGAACAAGAAAGATCCAGAAGCTGATTTAATGTGCTTTGTTTTGAGAATTCGTTTAAGGTACCCTGTGTCTTCATAGTCATATATCTGCAGCATAACTTGGCTGTCCACACACTGTGAAATAATTTTAAAATTTGTAGCCGTGATTTTCAGTAGGAAGCAACATTACTTTCTTATTTATTGGGCAAAGCAACTGGCATTTAGGCTGACTAGAATGTTTTAAGTGACTAATGAAACAACTGCTAATATTTCAAGCTTCCACTAGATGTTTGCAACCTTTGCAATTGGTCTTAAAGAAGTAAAATGTCTGGTTTAGATCACTATATAAATAATATCTCACAATAAATATATTCTTTCTAAATCTATAGCTATACTTTTTTATCACTTAGAGAATAATATACACATTGTGGAAAAGCTATACTTTTTTCAACAACCTTTACTTTGCTGTAGAGTAAAATACACTAAAAGAAAATTCAACTTCAGATACAGTTTAATATTTTGAAACTCATTAAAATTGTATTTCAATTTTAGAGAAGGCCTTGACTGTATGTTTATGTTAGGGGTAAATTTAGAGTAGGTAGCTTTGTGCATTCATTACCCCACCTACAGATTTTCAGCCCCTTCAGTCACTTTGCAAATATTTGTTGACAGCCTACTATGTGCCAGGCATTGTGTTAGGTATTGGGAACACTGATGGAAGGAAAGAATGAGGGAGAGTTGCACTCATGGAATTTATGATGTACAGGTAAATAAACAGTTGCACAATGAATCAGTGACCATTTTGCCAAGTGTCATAAAATAAAAGCAGAGGGTGCCAAGAAGCCATATAGGAATGTCTAATTGATGCAAGTTTGAGGGAGGGTGTTTCTAAGGAAGAGCCATGTTGATTGAGACCACACATCGGAGTGGGCGTTATGGAGGGGAGGAGGGCAGCAGGAAGAGTGTTTCGGGTAGAGGATATGCATATGAAGCCTGGGAGATGGGAAGGAACTTGGCATGTCTGACAACTAGAAAAGAAAAGACAAAGACAAAACTGCTGGAGCTTGGAAAACGGGGAAGAGAGGTAAGGCATATTAAGCTAAAAAGCAGGTGAGAAAAAAATCACACAGGCCCTTGCCAACCACATGAAGAATTTTGGATTTTATCCTAAGGGATGCAGAAGGGTGATATGATTAGATTTGCCTTTTAGAAAGATCACCTGGCTGCCCTGCAGAGAATGGATTGGGCAGATTAGCTGGAGGCCACATGGTCATTTGGCCAAGTATGGCAATGGCTGAGTGGATCAAGACTTGTAGCAAGGATGAGGGAGTAAAGTGGATGGATTGGAATTAGGAGGAAGAGCCAATGAGATCTGGTGAGCACTGAGGGCTTCAACCAGGTAACTGTCCCAGGTACTGGTAGCATAGATTTAGCTACCAGCTCATTTCGATATGAGCTCATATTTAGCCAGTAAAGGGGCTTGCAAGTGATGCAGCATGAGGAACCCCAACATTGTGGCTTAGTCGGGGAGGGTTCTTGGCTTTGCCCAGGAAAAGAATTCAAGGATAAGCCAGGAGTGTTAGACAGCAATCCTTTTTCTATTTTTTATTTTATTTTATTTTATTTTTGAGACAGTCTCACTCTATCACCCAGGCTGAAGCACAGTGGCATGATCTCCTCCGCCTCCCAGATTCAAGTGATCCTCTGGCCTCAACCTCCTGGGTAGCTGGGATTACAGGCATGCACCACCACACCCAGTTAATCTTTGAATTTTTAGTAGAGACGGGGTTTCACCATGTTGGCCAAGCCTGTCTCAAACTCTCGACCTCAAGTGATCAACCCAGCTCGGCCTCTAAAAGTGCTGGGATTACAGGCATGAGCCACCAGGCTGGCCCATAGTAATCTTTTATTGAATGGTCCTGCTCTTTGCAGAGCAGGGCTAACTCATAGGTAGTATGGGCAGAGTAAGGAACTTTTGGGCTATAGGCAATTATATTTATACCCACTTTCAATTGCATTCTAATAAAGGGGTGGGTTAATATAAATTGAGGGGAAGTTTATTTAGAACTTTCTAGGAAAGGGGTGGTAACTTCTGGGTCATTGCCATGGAAAGGGGTAGTAACTTCCCCATCGTTGCAATGGCATTTGTAAGCTGTCATGGTGCGGGTGGCAGTGTCTAATGCTAATGAGCAATGAGGTCAGCTAGGGATCGCTTTCTTCACCATCTACTCTTTCCCATCAGTTTCTTCACTTCATCCTATCCAGACTAGGAAATAAGTCTGGCAGGTCTCCTCCTTCACAAGGGCGTGAGGGAGGCAACTTGAATTTGGAGGAATGCGGGCAGCGAGTCTCACTGGATCTCTACCATGGCTTGGTAAGGAAGCTCAGAAGCTGTGGTGGGGGCTGGTGTTCTGTGTGTTTGTGGTCACCAGGTGTGGTCAGAGGCAGCAGGCAGGGAGCACCAGCCACCAGGCCCTTCTCAGGATAGCAGACAGGGATTTGATCTGTGCAATGCATGGAACCAGTGACCATCTTGGTCCCAGAGCCTCTCCCTTAATGACGGCAGCAGGCTGAGAGCTGGTGCTTTTCTCTCCCAGCACAGGCCTTCTGGGTATGCTTTGTTAACAGAGGTGCCTCTGTTGCATCTCTCCTGAGTTTAGAATTTGAAGGTTGTTGTCTTAAGCCATATCCCAAGAGGGAGGACAGCTATAGAACTAAACAAGGATTGGAAGAAAGAGATTATGAGGAAATCACAGTAGAACATCGTTTTTTCCAGCAACTACCTTTTTCATGTTTACATTCTTTGAAAAAAGAAATGCTGTTATTCATTCAACAGCTCAGAAAAAAGAATTACCAAATAAAGCATCAGAGTCAGATTCTACTCCTGGGTGTCTGACTGTGGCCCATGGTTTCCTGTCAACATCTGGTCACTCTGCTTCAGCCACGCAGACCTCCCAGTTGCTCCTACCCCAGGGACCATGCTTTTGTACTTTTTCTGCCTAAAATTCTTTAACCCTAAAATTCTCACTGAGCTTTCCCTTTCTTTGGGCCTTTCCTCAAAGCACACCCAAGATGTCCTTCCCCCACTCTGCCACCCTTATCTCGCTTTTCTGCTTTTTCTTGTAGTAGTTATCATCATCTCACATAATTAGTTTTTTGTTTGTTTGTTTGTTTGTTTTGAGACAGGCTTTTGCTCTGTTGCCCAAGCTGAACAGTGAGCAATCACAGCAAATTGCAGCCTTGATCTCCTGGGGTCAAGTAACCTTTTCACCTCAGTTTCCCAAGTAGCCGAGACTACAGGCACGTGCCACCACACTTGGTTAATTTTTATATTTTTTTATTTGTAGAGACAGGGTTTCACTATGTTGCCCAGGCTGATCTTGAACTCCTGAGCTCAAGTGATCTGCCCACCTTGGTGTCCCAAAGCACTGGGATTACTGGTGTGAGTCACTGTGCCTAGCCACGTAGTTAATTGTTTTTATTCATTTGCTTATCTTCTTCCATTTAAATGCAAGTTCTATAAAGGTGGATGATATGATTTGGCTCTGTGTCCCCACCCAAATCTCATCTTGAGTTATAATCCCCCTGTGTCGAAGGAAGGAGGTGATTGAATCTTGGGAGTGATTTCTCCCATGCTATTTTCATGATAGTGAGTGAATTCTTACAAGATCTGATGGTTTTATAAGTGTTTGATAGCTCCTGTCTTGCTCGTTCTCTCTCCTGCCGCCTTGTGAAGAGGTGCCTGCTTCCCCTTTGCCTTCCACCATGATTGCAAGTTTCCCAAGGCCTCCCCAGCCATGTGGAACTGTGAGTCAATTAAACCTCTTTTGTTTATAAATTACCCAGTCTCAGGTAGTATCTTTACAGCAGTGTGAAAACGGACTAATATAGTGGAGTTTTAGTTTTCTGTTTCCCTAGCTCTTAGAACAGAGCCTCTCACAAAAAGGACCCTCGGTAAGTATTTGTTGAATGAATGAATGATCTTTTAAGATGTGGCAGCTTTTAAAAAGCTGACTGGGGCCTCTCTCAGACACATCATAAGCCAAAATAAATTCCAATACATTAAAATTCTGCTGTAACCAGGCATGGTGGCTCACACCTGTAATCCCAGAACTTTGGGATGCCGAGGCAGGTGGATCACTTGAGGTCAGGAGTTCGAGACCAGCCTGGCCAACATGGCGAAACCTGTCTCTATGAAAAATGCCAAAGATTAGCCAGGCATGCTGGCACTCACCTGTAGTCCTAGCTACTTGGGAGGCTAAGGCACGAGAATTGCTTGAATGCGGGAAGGTGGAGGTTGCAGTGAGCCGAGATCATGCCACTGCACTCCAGCCTGGGCAACACAGTGAGACCCTGTCTCAAAAAAACAAACAAAAAATTTCTGCCGTAAAAAAATAAAACTGAACTACTGGCCAAAGCTTACACAAGGATGTGGGAAATTAACCTTCTCTTATATAAATACTAAAAGTATTATTATAATCTGGCTTGTTGTTCTAGGATTTCCACTTCTAGTTACTTATACTGCGAAAGGAAACAAAGATGTGTACAAATATTTAAGGGCAATAATGGCCACATTGTTGTGTATATTAATAAAAATCAGGGACAACAGGAGATTGTTAAAAATTCAACAATATAAGGTCAGGGAAGCAATTTTCTAATTTTATGTTTTATGTAGAGTTAATTTACCTCTACAATGGAATACTATATAGTCATTAGATATTATCTTGTAAAGAAATATTTGATGTAAAGAAATATGTTCAATGTACATAATTGAGTGAAAAAATTACAAAGATATATGTATACAGTAGTCCTCCCTTATCCAAAGGTTTTATTTTGGTGGTTTCAGTTACCCAAGGTCAATGTCTGTCCATATTAAATAGAAAATTCCAGAAATTTTAACAATTTTTTTCCAGAAATTTATAACAATTCCTAAGTTATAAATTGGTAGCTATTCTGAGTAGCAAAATGACATCTCAGCCATCCTGCTTCCTCTTACCCAGGAAATGAATCATCGCTTTGTCTAGTGTAGCCATACTGCCCATTAGTCACTCAGTAGTGGTGTAGGTTATCAGATTGACTGTCAAAGTATCACAAAGCTTATTTTCAAGGCACCCTTATTATGCTTAATAATGGCCACAAAGTGCAAAAGTAGTGATGCTGGTAATTCAGATATGCCAAAGAGAAGCCATAAAGTGCTTCCTTTAAGTGAAAAGGTAAAAGTTCTCCACTTAATAAGGAAAGAAAAAATTGTAAACTGAGGCTGTAAGATCTATAAGAACAAATATTCTATCCGTGAAATTGTGTAGAAAGAAAAATTAATTTGTACATAGTATATATGGAGGAGTTTGGTACTATCCATGGTTTCAGGTATCACTGGGGGTTTTAGAACATAATCCCATTTTCTGAGAAGCCTATGCATGGATTAAAAAAAAAGATACCTGGCCGGGTGCAGTGGCTCGCACCTGTAATCCAAGCACTTTGGGAGGCTGAGGCAGGTGGATCACCTGAAGTCAGGAGTTCGAGACCAGCCTGGCCAACATGTAGAAACCCCATCCCTACTGAAAATAAAAAATTAGCCAGGTGTGGTGGCACACGCCTGTAGTCCCAGCTACTTGGGAGGCTGAGGCAGGAGAATTGCTTGAATCTGGGAGGCAGAGGTTGCAGTGAGCTGAGACTGCACCACTGCACTCCAGCCTGGGCAACAGAGTGAGACCCCATTTCAAAAAAATATATATATACCAGGCAAAAGATTAACAATGTTTATCACTATTGGCCTATATATTTTTCTAAGACATTCATGAAGTATTGCAGTCGTCTGTCCACATATGTAGGGCCCTGGTTCTGGGACTGCCCTTGTATGCCTAAATCTGCACATACCAAGTTCTGCACTAGGCTTTGCAGAACCCATAGACAGGAGAAGTTGGCCCTCTGCATACACAGGTTTCACATTCCTCCAATATGATACTTTCTATCTGTATTTGGTTGAAAAAAAAAAAAAGGTATATATAAGTGGACCCATGCACTGCAAACCTGTATTGTTCATGGAGTTATCCCTTAAAAGATTAGAGAGACTCTAAAATGTTAGCAGCATTGAAAATGCACATAGTATAAGGCCTGAAATCCATGGGTGACTTCATACAGATGGCAGCATTTCATGTGGCTTTTGAGGGACACAGGGTTTTTTCACATTGGGAGGGAGGGAAGAGTTATGAGACTAAAATCTGTTCAGGGAACAGTGAGAAATATGGTATGTTGGGAGATGAGGAATGTGAGACTAGCATCTTATTCAAAGTGATAAGTGATATTAAGAAACCTGAACTGTTTCTTTTGAATAATGAAGAGCCAATGAAGATATCAACTGATGGAGGTAATGTGATCAGATTTAAATATGTCAGCAAATGTCCTAGAACCTCGTGGGTTTTCTGGCTTCCCTCTGCTTTCAGGAGAGCTCACTCTCAAATCGGTCATTGTATTTTATTATTGAATGTGATTTTCCTTGAGACATTTGCAATAGGAATGTTCTTCATGTCCCTGTCCTTCTTAGAAAATTTTAAGTTACACGTTTAAACATATAAGTACTTTTGCATAAATATTTTCATATGTGTACACATAGAAGCACCTTTGCATAAATCCATTAATGTGATTATACCTAATAAGTTTTTTAGAGCATTTTTTATAACAAATGTGATTCTATCCATAGTTTTTTTCCCCATGTATACATAAATATAGTGTCATATACACACTCACACAGAAACATATGTAGGGTGCCAGTCATCATTTGCTTTACAAAAAATGGGATTAGATGATACACACTTTACTGTTTGCCTTTCTCTCATCAATAACTGGAATTATCTCCAAATTAGCTGGTACTAAGTGCTTCTTTTTATCAACTGCAGGATATGCCGTGAGTGCCGTGTAGTCTTGTTTTCAGTCATTTTCTTACCCATAGATTATCATTGTTTTCAGCTTTTCCTCACTACCATGCAATAAGCATTCTTATACATTATGTTTTTATGAAATAAACCCCCAAAGCAGGACTGCTGGGTCAAAAGATACAGGTAAGTATAACTGGAATAAGCAGGGCCCAGATTACTTTCCACAAAGGCTATAACACTACACCTGCAATGGCATAAGGAAAATATATTCTTTTGTCCAAATCCTCACCAGCAATAGATATTATAACACTTTTTGATGTTATGTTGCCAGGCTGATGGGTATAAGGTGCTATCTTAATATTCCTTTAATTTGCATTTCTCTTACCACTGGTGAATTTCAGCAACTTTTCACGTGGTGTCTTTATGTATTGGGTTTCGACTCCGTGGATTATTATTTCTATTCTCTTTTCTAGATTTCTGTCCCTTCCTAATCTTTCTTGCTGTTTGGCTGGCTGACTGGTCAATTTTCATGGCCTTCATCAACATTGACTCCATGAGTACTGTTAGAATTCGCATTTTTAAAACATGAACTAACTCCTCTGTGCATGCCAATACTCAAGCCAGATAAACTCCAGGCAGGAGGACCCAGGTGATACATTCGCATTCCTTTTCTATGGCAAAATGGGTGAAGAGAACACAGATCCCCGACTCCTGGAATACCTAAATCAATCAGGTGCCTTATCGAGAAATGCACATCTGTAGCGGAGGGATAAGGTCTCTCCAGCTACGTCAAACGCCACCTTGGAAACGTAAACTAACCTGCAAATAAAGCAGCCCTGAGCACAACAGGATTCAGGATGACAGATGTGACTCTGGCATCCCCAAAGGATGCCCTAATAGAGTGGCCCGTGTCTCTCTCCTTGATTAATCAGTGCGCGCTCGCCATTCTAATCCATTCCAGCCAGCTGCATGCAGCAGATTATTACCAAGTCAATACGGATCACAGACAACTGCTGGGAGGGCTTGGCCATTATGCCGTCCTGCAGTGCAGTCAGCCAGACCAACCCCTACCCCTGGGGCTCTTTAATGAATTAAAATGATGTAGATTGCTTGGTCTCCTTGTCACTACGGTGGAAAAAATCAAGAGAACCCAACCTTGTGTTTACGACTAACATCGGGTGATTTTCTGAGGAGGGGTTGCTAGGGGGTTTATGTCTGCTGAGAATTATCTGCCGCCAGCGACCACCCAAAATTATCCATCTGTCCACTACATTCCCTTCCAGCATTAGTGGAGGGCATGGGTTACTATAACTGGTTCTAACCCATTTGCTCCAAAATAAATTTTTAAAGAAGAAATCTCTGTTTCTTGTTTCAAAGGAGTAGCCTCTTTGATAGCAAAATAAATAAATACATAAAAATGAAGAAGAAGAAATTATACGGCTACAGATATAAAAGGGGGAAAGGCCATCCCTGTATGTTGACAGAGACCCCAAATCAAATCAGGAGAGAGTAAATGACTCGTTCAATTACAAGTTGTTCAGTGGCTTGGTCAAAACTTTTAACATATACACCCTGACTATAACGTGAGTATTGTAATAGAATGTTCATGGGTGGTTTTCAGGGAACCTGTGAAACCTCCAGAATTGAATTAAAAAGTGTGTGTGTGTGTGCGCGCGCGCGCGTGTGTGTATGTGTGTGTGTGTCTTTTCCTTGAGGAAAGAGTCCATGGTTTTTGTCAGATTCCCACATGGGTTCCAGGTTGAAAATGAGTTAAGCATTCCTGTTCTAGAAGTTCAAGTCTTCAACAGGAGGCACTAACACAAGTTGAAGACAAAATAGAAACCTCAAAGATATACAATGCAACCCAGGTACCAGAAGGCATCAAAGTTTTGGTAGGGGGACAAAGGAGATTGTAATTCTCTTTCAATTCTTGGTTTTATTCTCGGATGTGATTTATTTTTTCTTCATGAAGCAGATGTGGTGAAATGGAGATTTGAGGGCCCTTTGTTTGGGACTGTCTTTCATTCTTTGACAGCCAAAGAGCCCTACTATGAGGCTTAGGGATGGGAGCATGGAGAATTGTCCTCAGCACACTCTGGTCAAGGGTTCACCAGCTCTTAGCTGTCCCCATCTTTGGTGAGGATGACGCAGAGGAGCAGCTAGACCAGGTGGACCAAGAGAACAGAAGACAGGGCTGGTTCGACATTTGTCTAGACCTTCCTTGTCTCTGAGGAGTAGCAAAAGCCATGACTTCCATACTATTCAGCCAGATTCACCAGAGCAAGAGCTCAGATCCCAGGTTCAGGTAGGAGCCTAAGTAACGGGGTGTGTACCTTTACCTGGAGGGGCCTCTCTGTGCTTTCCTCAGAGGCTCAGTGCAGGAATAAGTGAGTCAGAGATACAAAACTTGGGGACTGGCTGTACTCAGTATGACTAACACAATTTACTAGCGATTATCTGTGGCATCTAACTTCATTCAGGCACCCAGTAGATGCCATGAGTGGGCTGTGTTGGGGAAAAGCAAACTCATTTTAATAGCAGTGCCAGGAAAACTAGATTTGCAAAGCAAGTCTGACATACATCCACTAAAACACTGACATACATACATGAGTGTGCGTATATGTAAAAGACTTCCCTATGGTAAAGAGAAATGATTTTAAATGACCACTCCTTTAAAGGTTCCACAATACCAGGGTTCTTCAATAATGGAAATACTTAAGAAATACAGGCTACTCATATCCTCATCTTTTATCATATCTAACTTCATGTTCAAATAACTAGCATGCCTAAGAGCAACATGTACCATCTTCCAATAACCAGCAAATAGTATCTATTGCTGTTAATTGTGTGTTTTTCCTTCCCAAGTATAGTAAGCGCATGCCTCAGTCCTTTGCTAACTCTCAGGGGTCTTATACACAGCATTGCTTTGGCTCCAGTCAGCTATTTTTTTTTTAAAGGAGATGAGTCTCACTCTGTCACCCAGGCTGGAGTGCAGTGGCACGATCTTGGCTCACTGCAACCTCCACCTCCTGGGTTCAAACCATTCTTCTGCCTCAGCCTCCCAAGTAGTTGGGATTACAGGCACCTGCCACCACACCCGGCTACTTTTTGAATTTTTAGTAGAGACAGGGTTTCTCCATGTCAACCAGGCTGAACTCCTGACCTCAAGTGATCCACCTGCCTTAGCCTACCAAGGTGCTGGGATTACAGGCGTGAGCCACCGTGCCCAGCTACAGCAGATTTTTAATTTATTGGAATTTATTTTGGTTCACGATGTGTCTGAGAGAGGTATTTTCCAATATTCACACTTATGTTATTTTAAAAAAGAAGTAAAAGCCCTAACTTTTAGTAAGGTACATGCTCCTCCTGAAGAAAGCTGCATTTCTCAACAGTTTTTGCTAAGATCTGGCTAATGGAATGTAAGTGAAAGTGATGTGTGCAAGCTCTTAGTCTTGTTCTCAAAGAGCAGACCCTTTCCTCTCTTCATCCCCCAGCTTGCCACTTAATATGTTTGTGATGATATCCTGGAATGTGCAAAATGTGCCACTAGTGATGGCAGAACAACTAGATAAAGGAACTTGGACAATCCGTGAATCTGAGCCATATTCCACCCTGGACTGCCTCTATGTACTCATATTGATGGACTCACATCTGGTTCACCTTCACATCATGGATGTGTCCTTTGAAATCCCAGTTTTATGGCTGAAGGATTTTGTCCCAGTCCCCTATGCCTATGTGTTCATGAAAATCCAATCCCAAGGCCATCTTGTTCAGCAAATCCCCTTGGAGGCAAGGTTGTCTCAGTCCTCTGTGTGCCTATCTATGTAGGTACCTTTACTTAAATTTTAGACCACAGCCTCTTTCCTGCTAGGGCATCAATGCTATCAGAAGAAGCACTGCTCTCGTGCTACTCAGGGTTTTTCCTTGGTTTCAGCAAGAGAGTCAGTCTGGATAATTTGCCTGCCATATCACTGGTAAGGGGAGTCTTGACTTGCTATCTTGAGTGGCCAGTGCTTAGCCTGAGATAAGGATGGAGCTGCATCTCCTGGGGTGTGCTGCTACGAGAAGCCCCTCTGCAGTTACTGCCCTGAGGACAGGGACCTCATTCTGAGCCTGATTGCCTCTTGGAGAGTGCTGGGTACACTGCAGAGCCCATAAAAGATTTTTTGTTTCGGATGAACATCTAAACAGCAGAGTATATTACACTAGAAATATTGCCGTGATTATTTCCTCCTTAAAATACAGGACTATGAGCTATAAAACAGAGAATCCATGAGTGTATGTAGAATTTCTGTTGCTAAGTGATGTCTTTGTTCCTACACTAGACTGCTTACCTCTCCCCATGTAATGCTAAGAACTTCTATTTTTCTTCCACTACGAACTAAAATCACTGATTAAGTGAAACAAACAGAACGGCAATTACCACTTCTTGTGATTGAGTGTCAGATTCAAATCAGTAAAAGGCAATGAAAAGCATACAAATCTTTTTTTCTGAACTTTTCCCTTTCTTTAGATAATTTTCTCATACAATCATTTTAAATAAATCATCATTCTATTTGTTCCTTTCCCAGAGTAATTCTTGGCACTTCATGTGCAGACCCATTGCCAAAGCCATAGTGTGGTCCGCATCTCAATGACCTCATGACTCATGCAACATCTTCCCCTCTGCTCTGTGGGATATCACCAGGAATGATTTTGCTGAGACATGACAAAACAGTTTCAGTGATTGCTGTCATCAATGACATTTATTTCTGCAGAATTTGTTAATCATATCAGAATTTTTTAGTATTTAGTATGTCTCAGGTACTGAATTTGACACTTCAAATGCATAATTTCATTTAATTATCCCAATAAACTATGATGTGGACACATATACTTCCATTTCCCAGGTGAGACAACCAAAGCTTAGCCTCTAATTTGCCTAAGGTTACTCAGATGGTATTTTATTCGGCTCAGGCTGCCATAACAACATAGCATAGACTGAATGGCTTAGACCACAGACATCAATTTCTAACAATTCTGGAGGGTGGGAAGTCCAAGAGTAAGGAGCTGGCAGATTCAGTATCTGGTGAGGACTCTCTTCCTGGCTTGCAGACATCTCTCTGTGTCCTTACATGGTGAAGAGAGACAGCTTCAGTTCTCTGGCATCTCTTCTTATAAGGACACTTATTCCATCATGAGGCCCCTATCTTCATGACCTCATCTAACTCCAATTACCTTCTAATGGCCTCATCTCCAAATATCATTACATTGGAAGTTAGGGCTTCAACATAGGAATTTTGGGGAGACATACACATTCAGTTCATAGCAGATGGTGAGAAACGGGTAGATTTAAAGGCTCTACTTAACCTGGCTTCTACCCTCATGCACTGGGCTCCAGCCACACTAACCTTCTCTCTGTTTCTCAAAACCTTTGACTTGCCCTGCTACAAAATGCTTTGTGCCCTCTGCCTAGACCACTCTGCCTCTAGATCTTGACCCACCTGAATCCTTCTGTCGTGTAGGTTTGGTTCAAGCACACTTCTGCTGAGTCTGAGTCTGTCCTTCACCACTAATCTAAAGGCCACCCCCCACTCTGACCCAATAGCTCTCTCCGATCATCCAGTTTTCGCTTCCTCATAGTGTGTGTTGCTTCTCAACATTTGTTAATACATAAATTGACTTGCCTATTTTCTTTTTCTTCTCTAGAGTGTAAGCTTCATGAGAGCAGGAACTAGGCCTCTCTTGTTTGCATCTGTATCACCATAAGCTTGAAGACTACTGATAAAGCTTGGATCTGTGTCTCCACCCAAATCTCATGTTCAATTGTAATTCTCAGTTTCGAAGGTGAGGCCTGATGGGAGGTAATTGGATCATGGGGGTGGATCCTTCATAGATGGTTTAGCACCATCCCTTTGGTGGTGTTCTTGTGACAGAGTTCTCATGAGATCTGGTTGTTTAAAAGTGTACCCCACACTTCCTTCTGCTCTGGCCATGTGAAGATGTGTCTACTTCCCCTTCACCTTCCACCATGATTGTAAGTTTCCTGAGGTCTCCCCAACTATGCTTCCTGTATAGCCTGTACCGTGAGCCAATTAAACTTCTTTTCTTTATTAATTACTCAGTCTCAGGTACTTCTTTATAGCAGTGTGAGAACAGACTAATACAGGTACCTGACACATAATCAGTGGAGGATGCACGAGTGAATGTCCACTCCAACACCATCCTTCTTCAGTGCCAAGCTCTCCTGGGGGATTCAGTGCTTTGCCTGCAGTTGAAGGAGACATGCAGGTCAAAGGGGCACGTGCACATCAGCTGACACCTGGAGTCCTCCACAGGGAAAATCAAGAGGGACTGTAGGATATGTCACTTAGGAAATTAGAATACCCCTGTCTCTGAACCTTCACTGTATTAGTCCATTTTCATGCTGCTGATAAAGACATACCCAAGACTGCATAATTTATAAAGAAAAAGAGGTTTAATGGACTCGCAGTTCCACATGGCTGGGGAGGTCTCACAACCATGGGTGAAGGAGAAAAGCACTTCTTACATGGCAGCAGCTAGACAGAATGAGAGCCAAGTGAAAGGGTTTCCCCTTATAAAGCCATCAGATCTCATGAAACTTATTCACCATGAGAACAGTATGGGGGAAACTGCCCCCATGATTCAATTATCTCCCACCAGGCCCCTCCCATAACACGTGGGAATTCTGGGAGTTACAATCCAAGATGAGATTTGAGTGGGGACACACCAAACCATATCACTCACCTAGGAGAATTCTAATTCCTTCCTTTAATCCCAGCTATGAATTGAATGTTTATGTCCCCCCAACATTTATATGTTGAAGCCCTAACCCCCAGTGTGATGGTATTTGGAGGTGGGGCCTTTGGAAGGTGATTAGGTTTAGATGAGCTCATGAAGGTGGGTGCCCCAGGATGGAATTTGTGTCCTTATAAAAGGAGGAAGAGACACCAGAGTTTTCTGTCTGCCACGTGAGCCCACGGCACCCACAACAAGAAGATGGCCATCTGCAAGCCAGGGGAAGAGTCCTCACCAGGAACCAAATCTATTGGCATCTCGGTCTTGAACTTTCAGCCTCCAAAACTAAGAGAAATAAATGTCTATTGTTTAAGTCACCCATTCTATGGTATTTTGTTATGGCAGCAGGAGCTGATTAAGACAATCCCCAAGTCATTCCACCTTATGTCAGGTACCCATGGAGACTTGGGAAATTTCCTTCCTGCTATTGATTGCTAACTTATCACTCACCCAGGCCCCCCGTTCTTATGTTCTCTGTGGCTCCTTCCTTGTGAATATGACTCATTATCTAGTGGCCTATCTTTCCTGGAGGTTGCACCTGAGCCGTCTCTTTTTGCTTTGAGGCTGGGCCACTGCTCCTTCACTTCAGCCTGCCTTCTCACCTGTTGATGTCACCTGGCCAGCACCACCATCCCAGACTGATTCAGGGCAGTAGATCTGCATAACCTCAAGCTGAGAGGCTGCTTTCACAGGAGATGCACAATGGACCCACTCTGCCTTCCCCTCATCCCTCCTGGTCTCCTCTGTGCTGCTCTGGCCCCAGAAGGCATCCACAGAGGCTGGTGTTCACCCCTGTTCTGGGAAGGAGTGTGTTTCTCTTATCACCATGAAAAGGTGAGACCCCTCTGCTTTTGTTCCTTTTCTCTCTGGGCAAGATCTCTTTCATCCCACCCAGATTGCCCTTGCCAGCTCTGCAAATTAATTTTCTCTACTTTCCATTGAGAATATCAATATACTCCCGAAGATTCTTCACATCTTTTTACAGGTTTTTGTATTTTGGGGTTCCTATTTTTGTTTTGCTACAACTAAAGAGATTAAACCACATTTTCTATGTCTTCAGTGCAGCTCCTCTAGAGCAGAATGCTTTACAAACCTATGTTCACCACCTAAACAAACAAACAAAAATATCAAAAGCCTACTATTTACCAGGCATTACTCTAGGTGTTTTTTCGGGGAGGTGTTAGTGACTGGCTCACTCAATGCATTAAAATGTCAAACATTTTGCAAAGCTCTGTAGTAATAAAAACATAAATGACTGCCTTTTGGCATTCTTAGGTGCTTTATTTTTTTGGAGACCAACTCTGTTTGAGTTTTTTAATTAACTTAAATCTTTATTGCCTAGGGAATGCTGAGACAGTTGGGTCAGTATTCCAAATGCCAAGTGAGACTATTTGAATTTAGGAAGAAAACAAACAAGCCAAAAATGCCAGGTCAGAGGCATGAAACCAGAATCCCACAGTGACTGCTCATCATTGTGTGACAAGTTTCAGAATGAAAAAGAAGGATATTGAGAAACTGACTTAGGACTGCATTCTTTGGCACCATCAAAACAAACACAAAGTCAAGGGACCAGGAATATCAGAATTGAACTATTGCATTTATTTGGGTGTTTGGTTTATATTAGGTTGAAAATCTTGAAAATCGTATAAAGACACACTTTGTTTAACTCATGTGTCAGGTAAATGCCTCTGGCAGATAAATGTGGCTGTTTCCTACTCTTACACAGTCCAGAAAATAACTCTTAGCTGGTATAATCACCAGCCAGAAAGTCTCCTGGTCTGATCCATGAATGACTGGCTCACTCCCAAGATGAGAACTGGTCATAAGTCATTAATTCAATTACTTAAGAAACATCTATTAAGCACTTAGCATATACCAGACATTAAGTTGGATGCTCATACTATCCAAAGGAACTTAGAGGTTGTTATTTTTAAAAGGTGATATTCACATAGATATGGAGGCAAAGCCTTCAGTGTTTGAGGGGTAGTGACCATGAGATCCATGGAAACAAGGAGTGGTAGGCTCTCGGGGCAGAGAGAAATGGCCTGACTCTCAAAGAAGCAGGAGTTCAGAAGAGACTTGGGAAAGGGAGGAGAATACTATCTCCATCTGCCAACCTGGAAGCCCTTTTATTTCTATCACTCTAGGTGGTTTGGGTGCAAGTGGTTTCTGTGACTAAGAATAGCATCCCACCTGTGAGGGTCTCTAGGGTAGATTTCAGCCATGGAGGAGAAAGAAATACTGAGTCCTGGCCAGGCACAGTGGCTCATGCCTGTAATCCCAGCACTTTGTGAGGCCAAGGTGAGCAGATCACTTGAGGCCACGAGTTCGAGACCAGCCTGGGCAACACGGTGAAACCACGTCTCTACTGAAAATACAAAAATTAGCTGGGCCTGGTGGTGGGCGCCTGTGGTCTCAGCTACTTAGGAGGCTGAGGCACGAGAATTGCTAAAACCTGGGAGGTGAACATTGCAGTGAGCCAAGATCATGCCACTGCACTCCAGCCTGGGTGACAGAGTGAGACTCTGTCTCTAAATAAATAAATAAAATACTGAGTCAGTCCCAAAACATTCGACAAATAGCTGTTAAACCTCTATGGCAGGCTAGAAACTCTTGTAGGCATTAGGACTGCAGTGAAAAATAACTCTCTAATTTAGTGGGGCTTCTATTTTTGTGTGATAGGGAATAAACATGTAAACAAGGAAATAATAGAATGTCAGGGAGTAATCAGTGCTATGAGAAACAGAGGAAGCATGGGAAGGGGACAGTGAGTGATGGAGAGTCAGGATTGTTGGAGATGACCTTACCAAGGAAGTGATACTTGAACAGAGAAAGGTATGAAAGGTATGAAGTACAGGAGCAAGGCATGCAGGTAGAGCATTCTAGGCATGGGGAACAGAAAGTACAAAGTCCCTGAGTTGGGAAAGTGCTGTGTGTTCAAACCACAGCAAAGAGCCAAGGGTAGCAGAGGCAGAGTGAACGGTGGTAAGTGGTGTTTAGGAACCAGTCTACACTGGTTTGCCGAGCCAATTGTTAAGTTTTCAGGAATTTTGCCAGCCGGTTGCTAAACACAGCCATTATTAAACATTAAATCATATAAACGTATAACTGAACGTATCATATTAAAACTAAAACTCATCACTTCCTAATTAGTTTGCTACATTTTTACTGTTATCTATGCCCTTGAAGTTATGTATATCTGAGTGTAAGGTGGAAATACCATACAATGCTTCACTCCTGTGCATCTCTTTCCAGCTCTGATTTCAGTGGGGTTGACTTGTTAGCTTGAAATCAGCCACTGTGGGAGAATCACACAATGGAAATGGGCAAATGCTACAAATCAAGGCTTCCCTTAATGTTTGTTGATTGTCTAGACTTAAGAAAGAGGTGGAGAAAATGTTAACAAATCAGATTAAACGTAGAAGAGTTTCATGTTACATTTGAACAGCATAAAAAATTGAGGAAATATTCTTCCAGTACTTGAAAACTGTTATCCAGTTTGGCAAAGAACATCCTCATGTTGTCGACACATGGGTGAAATTCCAACATGCGCCTTTGTTCTGTTACTCTTGTCTTACTTGTTAACATGTATGAAAATATCAACCAACATTCATGCCAGGATGGCATACGGGGAGCCAGGTGTTACTCATTTATTATCACACAGATGTGTCAGAAACATAGCTGGGAATCAGATTAGACAGGCCTTACATGTTAAGGTAAGGGTGTAAAAATTTTTAATTGTGAAATGGAAAGCTGTGGAGGGTTTAAAACAGAAGAATAAGATGCTCTGAATTCTGTTTCGGCCTGGCACAGTGGTTCATGCCTGTAATCCCAGCACTTTGGGAGGCCGAGGTAGGCGGATCACGAGGTCAGGAGATCCAGACCATCCTGGCTAACACGGTGAAATCCCGTCTCTACTAAAAATACAAAAACTCAGCCAGGTGTGGTGGCGGGCGCCTGTAGTCCCAGGTACTCGGGAGGCTGAGGCAGGAGAATGGCGTAAACCCGGGAGGCGGAGCTTGCAGTGAGCTAAGATTGCGCCACTGCCCTCCAGCCTGGGCGACAGAGCGAGACTCCGCCTCAAAAAAAAAAAAAAAAAAATCATTTCAGTAGCTGGGAACAGAATAGAACATAGGTGAACAAAAACAGAAAAAGTGGGGCTGAGTTAGGAGAACATACGTCAACTTCCTCTGGATAGTTGTGGAGGTGATGAGAAGCAGTTCAACTTGAGCTGTATTTTTCAAGGAAATGTCAACAGGACTTGCTGATGACTTAGATGTGGGTTACAAAAGAAGAAAGCAAGCACGGATGACTCCAAAGTTTTTGGCCTGAGCAGCTGGAAGGATGGTGTAGCTGTTCAATAATAGGAAGCCAAGTGAAGCAGAAATAGATTGGGGAAAGGATTGGAATAGAATAAAGAATTCTAGGGCAGCACAGTGGTTCATGCCTGTAATCCCAGCCCTTTGGGAGATTGAGGAGAGCATATGGCTTGAGGAGTCCGAGACTAGCCTGCTCAACGTGGCAAGACTCCATCTCTACTAAAAATACAAAAGTTAGCCCGGCATGGTGGTGCACACCTGTAATCCCAGCTGCTGAAGTGGCTGAGGCAAGAGAATCGCTTGAGCCCAGGAGGTGGACGCTGCAGTGAGCCGAGATTGCACCACCGCACTCCAGCCTAGATGACAGAGTAGGACCCTACATCAAAAAAAAAAAAAAAAAAGGTGAGGGGAGGATTTTGTTTTTGATATGTTAAGTTTGACATGTCTATTGTGTCCAAGTGGAGATATTCAGGGTGAAATTGTAGGGACTGTGTTTTTCATAGCACAGGGATTCTAGAGGACTTAACAGTAAAAGGAGGGGTAGGAAGATCTCAAAGGAGAGGATGAGACTAGAAGGATCCAGTTGGCCAGTGCAACTTATGTCTCACGTTGTGTCTGAGGATGACAAGAGGTGATGCATTGTGGGTAAAACTGACTATATGGTTATTGAAATCAGGAAAAAAAAAAAAAAGTCCAAGAAGTACCAGTAAATGGAAAAATATGGGTCTCCCTGGATGAAGTCAACCATAGCCTGGGTTGATTGTTCTGCTGATGAGAGCTTAGTCCAGATGGAGAGTGTGGTAGAGGGATAGCCATTGCCCCCAAGGCTTCACTACAAGTGGAAAATGCAACAGCTTTAATCCTAATATTCTTCCTAGATTCACAATATGTATGTTCCCTGGTCCCAATCCCTCCCTGCTCCCCTCATTTGCCCCCAGGCTTCATGGAAGCGATAGCAGAATCAGCCATGCTGATTGCTCAGCCCAGTGCACTGGATGGAAGTTAATGCCCAAAGCTGATTTCTTTTCCTTGAGGCTGGGAAAAGGGATGAGTTGGGAAAGGGAACGACTAGAGGTGTTTACAAAGGAGGAACATCTGTGATGCCCATGGTGGTAACATGGAGTGCTGCAAAGAGTACTATAGAGAAGGAAGGCGAAATGCTGCTCGGAATCCACAAACGTGGAATCAGTGCATCTCATTTGCCGGCTCTTACCATAAAATGAGCATCAGTATCCCTGCCCTGAGCTTGGGTAGCTTATCAGAGAAGATCTCTGACACTTTTGGAGCCCATTCGAATAGCTCCCTGTGAAGCCATCCAATTTGACCATTATCCGGACTTCCTACTAGACCAGTATCTTGGCTTTGTCTGATCTTTCAACTTCAGCTTCTGCATTTCTTTCTAATTAGCCCTTTCGTACCCCACCAGCATTGCCAAAATGGAGACATCCTGTCCCAGTCTCAGATCTTGTGGAATTCACACCTCCCCTTTCCATCACTGCCTCCCAACCCTGCCACAATATGGAGTACTTGTTGTTATGTTGAGAAGATTAAGACTATACAGGCAGTTAGTTTAGGGAACACCTTCTAAGTTGGTGAAATCTATTTTTAAGATCATGAAATGTCATACTACCGCCGTATATACTCAAATTCCTCCTCCTCCTTTCTCTAAAACTTTCACTCAAGAAGTCACCTGGGCCGGACATGGTGACTCGCGCCTATAATCCCAGGATCTGGGGAGTCCAAGGTTGGCGGATCACCTGAGGTCAGGAGCTCGAGACCAGACTGGCCAACATGGCAAAACCCCATCTCTACTAAAAACACAAAAATTAGTCAGGCATGGTGGTGCACATCTGTAGTCCTAGCTGCTCGAGAGGCTGAGGCTGGAGAATCGCTTGAACCTGGGAGGTGGAGGTTGCAGTGAGCCGAGATCGCACCATTGTACCCTAGCCTGGGCGACAAGAGTGAAACTCCGTCTTAAAAAAAAAAAAGGCACCTGGTAAATGATGAGAATATGTATATCAGGGCTTGTGCTTGTTATTTTGGGGAATAACAGAAGACAGACCCAGGCAGTGCTTTTTCCCTGCATTCATCCTTTTTTCTTTTTATTTCCCATTTATTTTATTTAAGTGTGATTTAGTTTGCACAACATTTATAAGAGGGATGGAAAATAGACAAGAAGTGATGATAGCAAGTATTAGGTTGGTGCAAAAGTAATCGCGGTTTTTGCCATTAATGTAATGGCAAAAACCGCGATTACTTTTGCACCAACCTAATAGCTTTGGAAATGGAACAATAAAGGATCACAAGTTTGGCTTCAAGTTTTCTGTGGTACACTTGCCACAAAAAGCAGGGGACAGAGGAAACTTTTGGAAGTGATGGATATGTTCATCATTTTGATCGTGATGATATCATGGGTGTGTATACGTATACCCAAGCTCATCAAATTGTACATATGAAATACATACATGCAGGGTTTTTGTGCCTATCAATTTATACTTTGATAAAGCTATTAAAAAGAAAAAAGGCAGAAATGAGCTCAAATTTTAAACTGTCTTTATTCCTTTATTGAACAAGCATTTATGAAGGACCCGCCATGTGCCAGCTCTGTGCGAGATATTGATGTGACTATGGGAAGGCAAGCATTGTCCCCAACCCGCACATCTATTAGGGAAAGCAGAAGCAATTGCAATCATGCGCTAGGACAGGGAAGTTTGGCACCATGGAAACGTGTAGCAGGGGCAATCCTGGTGTGGGGGTGGGTCAGGATCGCAATTCCCAAATTGGAGACTGACTCATACGGCTATCAGTGACAGGCAGAACAACCTCCACAGATTTCAGCCGGAGGGGGGAAATACCCGCTTTCTTTTATATCACCGTTTTATTCACACATCAGCATCCCCTCATTCCTATCCACTTATTCCTGAGAGCAGGCCCTTTCTGAGGCTCCAAACATAGTGATTAAACAAAGGGGATTCTAGAAGGCGGACAAAGCATTAGAGACAGCTTCATTTTATATAAATGCCAAATTTTCTGCATCAGTAAGGTTGCAGCTGTGACAAGAATTAGGCTGCTTTCTAGGTCATATGTTTTCTAAAGCACTAGGCAAAAAAAATATTCACACATCAGGGGAAAAGAAATAAATAGACTCAATTGTTTTAAAACCTTATGAGTATACCATTTTTTAATAATACAATGAATGCTGCTTATTGAATGAACAAAGAAAATTATTTTGTTAATAAAAAATAGAGCCACATTCTCTGGTTAAATCGTGAATGTGTAAAAAATTAAGTTCTCAATTTAATCTGTTCTGCACAAGATTCTGAATGAAAGTCAGATTAATTGGCATATAATGACACTGATATTATTTTCCATATAATAATAGTTATATACATGTTTGGCAATTTATAGTTGTAATTCTATGAATCTGAATTTTTAAAAGTTAACTACAAATAAACAGTCTCTGTAAATGAGATATATGGGGTAGGAGACTGCTCACATAGGTATGGCTAAAGCATAAATATGTACTAATAATGAAAATATCTGATTCATATCAGAATTAATCAGCCTGGGCTGGATAATGTTTAGTCACAGATGAGACACAGATAAGAAAATTAACACCAGATTGGTCATTAAAAGTGCTTCCTGGGTATGAATGACACCTCTGAATGCAGCATGAAATAATTCCTTTTGTATTCTGCTCTACGTTTTCTTTCATCTTGTGTTTGGACGTTAGCCACAGAGGGATTGATGTTTACTGCAAAGAGCCTGGAGTCAGAAGATCTATATTCTAGTCTCAATGCTGCTAGAAGGTAACTGTTAGATTTTAGAAAAAATAAATTGTAATCCTCTGTTCAGTTTGCACAGCTGCAAAATGAAGACACTTTTTAAAGCAAAATTGAGAAAGAAATAGAACAAAATTATGCACGCAAAAATGCAGTAAAAAATTTTTAGTTAATGCAAATATAAAATATCTAAATTGTCTATGCACAAATATATTTATATAACAATGTAAACGCAATTATAATTGAAGGGATATCAAAAATAGAATTACCATATTGAAACAAATAAAAGCCAACAAGATATGTGTGTTTGTGCATGTATGTTTTAAGTGGTGAGACACTTCTAGATATTATGTTATAAACGTATTACCAAATTGTTTAACTCACATATGCATATGGTTTTTGGTAATATGAAACTGTGCATAGAAGGAGATGATCAGTAATTTATTTGGCTGTCTAGTACATGTTGAGTCACTTCTCCACATAAAAAATTAATAAAGAAGTTTAATAAATGGGCTCCTCACGTGAGGGCTAAAGACAAAGACAGATGCAGATGCTTTGTTCCTGAAACCTCTAGCTTGGAATATGTTTTAGTCCTGAGACAAAGTCATTCACAATTAATTCCAATTGTAAATCTCAGTTGGACGTCGCGGGAAGTGAAGGGAGACTGATACAGCATAGTCGGTTTGGCCTAAACCTATAAAAGATTCATCACATTAAAAGAGATTTTTTTCTGAACACTATGCTCATTTCTCATATTATTTGGGGATTATTTAATGTGATAAAATACAGAAAATACCTTATTACATTTGTAAAATCTTTTCAGAATCAATTTCTAAGCTTTTAGCAAAAATGTCATGATAAGATTTCTAGTACTAATAAGATGTTATAGACCTTCTGGTATTGACAAAGCAGTCGGAACAAACACAGAAATAAGAGGGGTACCTTAAAATCTCTAGTCGAATGGACTGGTAGAAACCTTCTATGCAATCCCAGTCTACTAAGAAGTAGATTTCTACCTAATGTACAAAAATCAATACTGAAAATCAAGGAAAAGAAAGAAATAGAAACAAAACAAACAAACAATAAGACAAACAAAACAAATAGTAACAAGATAAATCTCCAAAAATATACCTGAATGAAGTAGAGTTTTGTGATTTACGTGACAGAAAATTCAAAATAATGGTCATAGGATGCTCACAGATGTCAAGACAGCAATCCAAAAACAAGCTGAGAACTTCAGCAAAGCCGAGAACTTCAACAAAGATACAGTATAAAAAAGTATCACATGGAAGTCACAGATCTGAAGAATGCTATAGCTGAATTTAAAAATTTAATAATGGGGTTCAGTAACAAACTAGAACAATCAGGGGGAAAAATTGTGAACTTGAAGACAGATCATTAGAAATCATTCAGTCTGAGGAGCAAAAACAAAAAAGAATAAAAAGAGGTAATTATAGATGAAGAGACCAACGGGACACCATTAAGCAGAATAACTTATGCATTATCAGTGTGCCACAAGGAAAAGAAAGAGAGAAAGGGATATAAAACATAATCAAGGAAATGATGGCAGAATACTTCCGAAGTCTCAAGAAGACATTAGAAAGCCAGATCCAGGAAACCCATAAGACACAAAAGATGACAAATCCAAAGAGACACCGTGATACGTCATAGTTAAATTGTCGAAAATTAAAGATTAAATGAAAGAAATCAAAGAGCTAAATGGAAAAACATACTGAGTTTAAGACTCAGCATAGTAAAGATGTCAGTTCTGGTCAAATTGTCTATATGCTTAATGCAATTTCTATCAAAATCCCAGCAAAGTTTTCGTTGCGAAAGACAAGCTTACTCTAGAATTTACATGAAAAGTTTGAGACTCTAGAATAGCTAAAGTAATCTTGACAAACAAGAATAAAATATAGGAATTACTCTACTGATTATTAAGATGTAACTGTATGGCTAGAGTAATCAAGATAATCAAGTCACCGTGGTACTGGCAAAGGGACGGACACATAGATCAATGGAAAAAAAAAAATCCAGGATCCAGACTCATACAGATATGCTCACCTAAATTTTGACATAGGTCCAAAGCAGTTCAATGGAGAAAGGATAGCTTTTTCAACAAATGGCACTGGAACAACTGACCATCCAAAGGCAAACAACATGAACTTTAGCCTAAACCTCACACATTATACAAATATTCACTCAAAATGGATCAAGGACAAAATGTAAACTGTACAATTTTAAAGCTCTTGGGGAAAAGTAGAAGACAGGACCTACAATTAACCAAAAAGCCTTAGACTTGACACAAAAAGCATGATCCGTAAGATAAAAAATGGATAAATTGCACTTAATCAAAATTCAACTTGCTATGCAAAAGCCCATGTGAAGAGGACGAAAAGACTAGATACATCCTAGGAGAAAACATTTGCAAATGATTCCAAAAAAGGACAAGTATTTAGAATATATTTCTAAAACTTTCAAAACCAACAGTAAAAAGAAAAATCAATCCAATTGGAAAGTGGGCAAAAGCACATGAACACTAAAGAGGATATACAGATGGCGAATATGCATATAATGTAATGTCCAGCATCACTAGTCATCAAGGAAATGCAACTTTAGAGTATAACTAGGTGTCATTACATACTTATCAGAATGGTTTGAGTAAACAAATGGTGATATCAAATGCTGGTGAGAATGTGGAAAAGGTGTATCACTTATACATTGCTGATGGTCATATATTAAGTAAAAATGGTACAGTTACAGAAAACAGTTTGGCAGTTTCTTACAAGACTGAAAATGAAATTACCATATTACACAGCAATGGCACCCTTGGAACATTTATCCCAGAGAAATGAAAACATATGTTTACATAAAACCTGTACATAAATATTCATAGCAGTTTATTCCTAATCGCCAAAAACTGGAATCAGTACAAAACAGTTGTACTTCAATGAATAACTGTTAAAAAAAAAAAACACTGTAGTATATCCATACCATAAAATACAACCCAACAATAAACAGAATGAACTATTGAGATACATGGCCACTTACAAAATCTCCAGGGTATTAGGCTGAGGGAAAGCCTATCCAAAAAGGTAAAATACTGTATGATTCCATTTATATAACATTTTTGAAATGATAACATTTTAGAAATGGAGAATGGATTACTGGTTTCTAAGCATACGGGACCAGGAGTGGGTGGTGGCAGAAGGGAGGTGGGTGTTGTTAAAAAAGAGCAGGGCAAGGAATCCTCTTGGTGATGGTTTACTATTTTGACTGTGGTTGTGAATACACAAAACTAAATTTATGGTAAAACTGTATAGAATACACATATGCGCAAATAAGCGCAAGTTAAACCAGGGAAACCTAAATAAGATCAGTAAATTGTGTCAAAGTCAATATCCTGGTGGTGATATTGTTTTACAAAATGTTACCACTGCCGAAAACGGGATAAAGTGTGGTTTTTGTATGATTTCTTCCAATTCAGGTGATCTACAGTTATCTCAGTAAAAATTTCAATTAAAAATAAAAGTGCTTATTAACATATGGTAGATATTTTGGGAGAATATAAAGAAAATTAAAAGGTTGTCTGCCATCAGCTAGCTTAAGTCTTTAGAAACAGGTGTTTGTGCCAGGTGCAGTGGCTCATGCCTGTAATCCCAGCACTTTGGGAGTTTAAGGTGAGTGGATTGCCTGCGCTCAGGAGTTCGAGATCAGCCTGGGCAACATGGCAAAACCCTGTCTCTACTAAAAATACAAAAAATTAGCCAGGCGTGGTGGCACGTGCCTGTAATCCCAGCTACTTGGGAGGGTGAGGCAGCAGAATCACTTGAACCCAGGAGGTAGAGGTTGCAGTGGGCCAAGATTAAGCCGTTGCATTCCAGGTTGGGCAACAAAGCGAGACTCTGTCTCAAAAAAAAAAAAAGGTGTTTGTGAATTAAATTTAAACAAATTCAACATTTAATATGCCCCAAATTGCACTAGGTAACAAAAGAGTATTATTTCTTGCCTGAAGGAGGTCCTCTCCACCAATGGTTCTGTCCTTTGTGTCTTTATGCTTTCTTATTAAACTTTTCAAACGGTTGTCTGCTCTCGGATCTGTATACCCTGGTGTGTTCAGACCTCCACTCACTTCCAACAGACTTCTACTCTCTCCACTCTTCTGAAATGTTTCTAGTAGAAATAACCATGGTGACCTTCTAATAGCCAAATCCGAAGATACAATAATGTTATGTGAAAAAGCCTGGAATATTTATAAAAGCATTTTCCTGAAGACATTATGAGCACTTTCTATATGTTCTAATTTTTGCTTCCTCCTCATCTTTATAACAAACAAAGAAAGAGGATGAAGGAGAAGGAGGAGGAGAAAATTACCCATAATATATGTATGCATAAGATTTTTCAAATTCAGATAGGTCACGTGTCTATTTTGTCTTTCCAAAATGAGATCATACAATAAATACATTTGTAACCATTTTTTTTCTTTTTGAGACCGAGTCTTGCTCTGTCACCCAGGCTGGAGTGCAGTGGCGCAATCTCGGCTCACTGCAAGCTCTGCCTCCCGGGTTCACACCATTCTCCTGCCTCAGCCTCCGGAGTAGCTAGGACTACAGGCGCCTGCCACCACGCCCGGCTAATTTTTTGTATTTTTAGTAGAGATGGGGTTTCACTGTGTTAGCCAAAATGGTTTCGATCTCCTGACCTCGTGATCCACCCTCCTCAGCCTCCCAAAGTGTTGGGATTACAGGCGTGAGCCACCGTGCCTGGCCTGTAACCTTTTTATTTATCAATATGTCATTATGTCCTTTCCTTTTCCATAAATATTTTCTGCAGTATCATTTGTAATAGCTGTCTAACCCATTAATTTACTTTAGCATAATTAAATCAGCCAATCCCCATTTATTTAACATTCAGGTTGTTTATTATTTGTAGCTGTAGTAAATACCTTTTAACTAAATCTTTGGCACATATAGTTATTTCCCTGTATACTGTTTTTATGGCTTTCATCACTTACTTTTGATGTTATCAAAAGATGACGAGAGATCCGGTTTCCTTAAAATTGTGCCAACCTTGAACTTATAACTAAAGAAGAAAACCTTTGCTAATTTAAAAGTAAAACAAGGTTCTCACCATGCCTTTGGTTCACATTTATTTGTTTGCAAGGTGAAACAGATTTTTTTTTAAATATGCTTTTTGGCCAACACAGCTTTTTGTGTGTCTGCTCATTCATTGGAGACTTCTACTCTTTCTTAAAGCATTACAGGAGATATTTTTATGTTAAAGACACTAATATTCTCACATATGTTGCAGATATTTTTCCCAGTTTTCTCTTTAAGTCTTGTTCATTCTGGTTTTTGAAATGTAGAATTTTTAAAAAATTGTTGTTAAAACTAAATAACAGATGTTTCATCTGGTGGAATTACAGGTTTTTTTTCTTTTTTGGCTTGATTTTTATTCTCATTTTTCTACAAAGAATACCCCTCTTCTCACATATTATGAAAAAAATCACAATGAGAAGATCATATATGAAAAATTAGATGCTGTGGATAAGTTGTATTCAGAAAAAAACTTGACAGCTTTTTCTGCTTTTCTTATCAAACCTGAACTAATAAATGCAAGTTAATTGGGCATTCAACTCAAGAAATCAAAGTAAATAAAACAGGAACCTGGTGAAGCAGGAGGAAACACTGATGATAATTAATATAAACTTTTAAAAATAGAAAAATTGATTTCAAATAAAGCAAATTCAAAACCTGGTTCTTGGGAAATCTAATCAAGAAAAGAGACAAATCACAGCACCAGAAAGTTAAATAAGGGAATACAAAAACAGATCAGGGGACATTTTCTTAACTATGAGATAATTTTACATACAGCCTCAGTATTAAAAATATCACTGAAATAGGTAATTTTCTCAGGAAATACAAATGCTTAAAGTCTAATACAAACACATTTTGTAAAAGCCTGACTAGACATTCATCAGAGAATAAATTGCAGGAGTTTTATCAAAGAATAACTCCCTATGAAAGCAGCAGATCCAGACAGGTTTATAGATAACATTTTTCAAACTGTCAGGGAATAGATAATTCTTATGTTATTTAGACTGCTTGACAGTATAGTGAAGACAAAGATTATTTAAAAATAACACTAGAGCCAATCTCATTTATGAATATAAGTGCGAAAATATTAAAGACGACATTAACAACTTAAAGCCTGGGTATAGTAAAATAAATAATTCCCCACGTAAATTCAAGAAAAACTTAAACTAGGAATTCAAGGAGAGTTTAAGTTTAAGTAATAGCTTGATATATATGATTATATTAATATGACAAGATAGATAAACCAGGCAGTCATTTTGAGAGATACAAAAAGCATACTTGATAAAAGGCAACATCTATTAGATGAGATTTTTTAAAAGTCTTCAGGATAGCACAGAGAGAAAGTTACTGACAATACAGGATAAAAAATTTGTTTTAAACTAACAGCAATGTCAAGCCTACAGGTGAAATAATAAACACATCCCTATTATTATCAAATAGAGAAACAAGATAAGATGTCTACAAATACAATTTGTATTTAATATTGCTCCAAAGGGGTAGCCAATACAATGAAATTGAAATGAGAGCTATTAATATGAGAAAGGAGGAGACAGAAAAACCTAAGAGAAATAACTATTAGATCTAACTAGAAAAGTGATGGCTTGGTTAAGAATGCTATGAGAGATGATTCTGATAAAAGTGTACTGCAAACTGGACATGGTAGTGTGCACCTGTGGTCCCAGCTACTCAGGAGACTGAGGCAAGAGGATTGTTTGAGCCCAGGAGTTTGAGGCTGCAATGAGCTAAGACTGCATCTGTGAATAGCCACTATAGCCCACCCTGGGCAATGCAGCCAGATGCTGTTTCTTTAAAAAAGAGGAAAAAAAAAAAAAGTGTACTGCAAAGTTGTGGATATCAACAAACTTATTCTAAAGTTTTAATGGAAAAGCAAAAGACAGAAAAACCAACCCAATACTGAAAAAGAACAAAGTCAGAGGACTGATACCACTGGACTTCAAAACTTACTATACGTCTATAATAATCAAGACAGTGTGGTATTAATTAAAGGACAGACTAAGATATCAATGAAACAGAGAAGAGAGTCTGGAAATAAACCCACACAAATATAGTCAACTGGTCTTTGATTAGGGAGCAAAAGTAATTCAATGGAGAAAGAGTAGTCTTTTCTTTTTTTGTGTGCAGTTCAACTTTTTATTTTAATAAAATCAGAATATGCACAGTACATGCAGTGCCGGCATCTAAACTAATACAATAAGCAATTACTAAAGCTACAGTGACTTGAGGGTCAATCTTTACATTCAGCAAGTTTAAATCCTTATATGATTTTTGAAACCTTATTAACTGAAAACATTGCTTGCTGATAAAACTTGCTCAAATGCTATTGCTGAATGTACAAGTCACTGATTATGCCAATACAACAAAGATAGCCACACATTTGAGGATTGCAATGTGCCAGACATTCACTGAAAAAACAAAAAACCACACACAACTAAACAAAATTCACACAACAAACATCTGAGAATCTGGACACTTCACATCAGTGTTTTGAAGTGTTTCATTAATATCTTAAGACAAGTGTATCAAAACCTTGGCATGATTTAAAGTCACCAATTTTGTTTTTACTAACATTAGAAAGTTATGGCTACACTGCCAATGCCAGGTCTGCTTAATTTGACTTAAGAGTTTAATATAACTTAACATTAAAAGCTTACACTACCCCAAAATATATAATTTCACGCATATGGTGACATTCAACATTTGAGTGCCAGTGTTTTTGTAATGTCTTTCGGTCAAGTTTCTTTAAACTTTCAAAGAATCACTTTTAGGCTTACAAAAATAAATATTTGTCAAAATGTTCAATAAATATTACATAAAACTAGCAGGAAAAAGTATCTAGAAATCTGTCGTGTGCAAATAGTTTTCTTCCCAACTATCATCTCCATGTTCCCAAATACATTTTGGAATCTAGTCCCACCCCCTTCCTAGACAAGCTGCGTTCAACAATCTCCAAGACACAAAGTAAGATTGGAAGTTTAAGGACACACACACAAGACAAATATATAAAATTATCTGACCGTGCAATAAAGAAGCACTTTGTAAAAAGTTATGGGCAAAATGTACAAGGGCCTAAACCTACACTACACTAGAAATAGCACCATAACAAATGGACCTCAATACTGTCAAGTGCACCTACTTAATTAAAAGCTTTAGAACAAAGCACAATACAGTTGAAAATTCATTGTACTTCTTAGGAAATTTTGCCGCCTCCTATGCCATTGCCACTGTAAAAAGATGGAGAGTTTTGATTGCTGCATTCTGGCCACAAAATTAGAAGTACGAATTCAAAGTAGTGGTAGAGGCATTTTAGTGGTGACAATGCCTTTGGCCAAATTCTAGCATAAATAGACTATAAATACAATGGAAACCTATGCAACTAAAACGGACTAAACTGCACTGTAGACAGAATTGACACCTTGTGCAGCGGCACATATTTCCAACCTGTGTGATCTCAAAGATCTCAGTTTGTTACTCTTCTAGAGCCATTTTTACAAAGTCTATAGTAAGCCAGTTTAACATTTCAATGCATGTTAGAACAACTGGACAGCCACATGCAAAAACAAAGAAACAAACCACAAATCTAGATACCGACCCTACAACTTTCACAAAAATTAACTTAAATGATAGGTTATATACCTAATTGTAAAATGAAAACCTAATAAAGTTCTAGAAGATGACATAGAAGACAATTTAGGTGACCTTGGTTTAGGTAATGAGTTTTGAGATAAACACTGCAGTAAGTTCAATAATTTGACTGTTGATTGAGGAAGAGGCAGGATCATGAGAAGCAGTAACATGCAACAAGCTTTATTGAGCAGCTCTTTTTAAGCAGAATTGCATGGGAGGAAAAGCTCCTCCCATGCAAGGAACTTACTGGAGGAAAAAGGGGTATTTAAGAGGGGGATATATTTCTAGGTGAAGTCCTGTAGCAATAAGGTGGGGAGTTTCATCCAAAAAACAGCAGTCGTTATAGTATTTTATGCCTACAAGGTAGGTCTCATTTATGGTTAGCAGATGTTGAATGCAGTTTTACAGGGTATGCAAAGTAGACAGGCTTTTTGAAAATATGTTTGTTTTGACTATATTTAAAGCAACTGTATGTAAGAATTTGAACTTAGTGCCTGTGGGATTTCAGCTAACAATCCTAGCCTGATATGAAGAGGTAACAACTTGGGGGTGTTTAAAGTCAATACACAGTGGCCATCTTTAATTTGTTTATATAAGAAACAGTACAAGCACAATCTATGAAAGAAAAATTGATAATTTGGACCTTATTTTAAAATTAAAATGTCTGCTCTCCAAAAGGCTCCATGAAGAGAATGAAAAGCTACAATGCGGAGGCTGGGAGAAAATATTTGCAAAACACATATCTGATAAATGACTTGTATCCAAAATATGTAAAAACAAAACAACTCTTAAAACTCAACATAAGAAAACAAAAAAAACCCAATTTTAAAATAGGCAAATTATCTGAACAGACACATAACCAAATAATATACATAAATGTCAACTAAGCATGTGTGAAAAGCTATTCAGTAGCATATGTCAATAGGAAATTGCAAATTAAAATGATGAGATACCACTGCATATCTGTTAGAATGGCTAAAACCCAAAACACTGACAACACCCAATGCTGACAAGGATGTGGAGCAACAGGAACTCTTAGTCATTGCTGGTGAAAATGGAAAACAGCAGAGTCACTTTGAAAGACACTCTGGCAGTTTCTTACAAAGCTAAACATAGTCTTACCATATGGTCCAGCAATTGTGCTCCTTGATATTTAACCAAATAAGCTGAAAACTTTTGTCTTCACAAAGACCCGTGCACAGTATTTATAGCAGCTTTTACTCATAATTACCAAGACTTAGAAGCAAGCAGAGTGCCTTTAAAATTTTTTTTATTTTGAATTTTTATGGAGATGTAATACTTGTACATATTTATGGGATACATGTACTATTTTAAAACATGCACACAATGTCTAATTATCAAATCTGGGTAATTGGGATACCTATTGCCTCAAATATATATCATTTCTTTGTGTTGGGAATATGCCAAATTTACTTATAATTATTTTAAAACACAATAAATTATTGTTAACTATAGTTGTCCTACTGTGCTATAGGACACTAGAATTTATTCCTTCTATCTCCCTATAATTTTATACCGATTATATCTCTCTCCCCACTAAGCTTCTCAGCCTCTAGTAACAGCCATTCTTTTCACTACCTTCATGAAATCAATTTTTTAGCTCCCACATATGAGTCAGAATATGTGACATTTATCTTTGTGTGCCTGACTTATTTCACTTCGCATAATGTCCTTTAGTTTCACCTATGTTTTGCAAAGTACAGAATTTTGTTTTTTTTATGGTGGGATAATAGTCCGTTGTGTGTATATACCATATTTTCTTTATCCCATCATCTCTGATGGACACTTAGGTTGATTTCATCGCTTGGCTATTGTGAAAAGTGCTGCAAAAAACATGGGAGTTCAGATATCTCTTCAATATGCTGATATCCTTTCTTTTGGATGTATACCCAATGGTGGAATTGTTGAATCACCTGGTAGTTCTAGTTTTAGTTTTGGAGAAACCTGATACTTTAGTGGCTGTACTAATTTACATTTCTGCCAACAGTATATGAATATTTCCCTTTCTCCACATCTTCATTAGCATTTGTTATTTTCTGTCCTTTTTATAATAGCCATTTTAACTTGGGTGAGTGATATTTATTTGTGGTTTTGATTTGCATTTCCCTATTAGTGATTTTGAGCATTTTTTCATATACTTGTTGGCCATTTGTATGTCTTCTTTTTAGAAATATCTATTCAAATCTTTTGCCATTTTTAAATGAATTATTTGTGTTTTTGCTATTGAGTTGTTTGAGTTTCTTATGTATTCTAGTTATCAATCCCTTGGCAGTTAAATAGTGTGCAAATATTCTCCCATTCTATAGGTCGTCTCTTTGCTTTGTTGATTGATTTCTTTGCTGTGCAGAAGCTTTTAAGGAAGAAGTAAAATCGTCTTTCTTTGCAGGCAGTATAATCTTATATTTAGGAAAACCTAAAGACTCTACCAAAAAACTATTAGAACTGATGAATGAATTCAGTAAAGTTGTAGGATATAAAGTCAACATATGAAAATCAGTAGCATTTTAATATGCCAACAGCAAACGATCTGAAAACAAAATCAAGAAAGCAATCCTATTTACAATAACTATAGAAAAAAAATACTTATGCGTAGACTCAACCAGAGAGGTGAAAGATCTTTACAAGGAAGACTATAAAACACTGATGAAAGAAATTGAAGAGGACACACAAAAAATGGAAAGATATCCCATGTCCACAGATTGGAAGAATCAATATTGTTAAAATGTCAGTACTACTCAAAGCAATCTACAGATTCAATGCAATCCCTATCAAAATACCAGTGACATTCATTACGGAAATAGAACAAACAATCCTAAAATTCATATGGAACCACAAAAGATCCTGAATAACTGAAGAAATCCTGAGCAGAAAGAAAAAAAGCTGGAAGTTGTTCTTGTTTGCTGTTGGCATACAAAAATACTACTGATTTTTGTATTCAAAATGCTACTGATCTTTCATATTGACCATGTTACTTGACCTCAAATTATACTGCAGGCTGGGTGTGGTGGCTTGGTCCTATAGTCCCAACTACGTGGGGGGCTGAGTTGGAAGGAAAACTTGAGCCCAGGAGTTCAGGGCTGCAGCGAGCAATGATCATGCCACTGGACTCCAGCCTCGATGACAGGGAAAGATTCCACCTCTAAACACACACACACACACACACACACACACACGCACATGCACACACACACAATAAAGCTACAATAACCAGAACATCATGGTACTGACATAAAAACAGACACATAGACCAGTGGAACAGAATAAAGAACCAAGAAATAAATCCATATATCTGTAGTCAACTAATTTTTGATAAAGGCACCAAGAATGTACAGTGGGGAAAGGACAGTCTCTTAAATAAATGGTTCTGGAAAACGTGGATATCCATATGCAGAAGAATGAAACTGGACCCCAATCTCTTACCATACACAAAAATAAAATCAAAATGTATTAATCCTTTAAATGTAAGACCTAAAACTATGAAATTACTAAAAGAAAACATTGGGAAAATGTTTTCCCAATGCTTCAGGACGTTGGTCTGAACAATGATTTCTTGAGTAAGAACTCAAAAGCATAAACAACCAAAGAAGAATGCCTTTCAATAGGTGAATGGATGAACAAACTATGGTATGTCCATACAATAGAACGTTATTCAGCAATAAAAAAATTATCTGTCAATCCATGAAAAGAAAAGCTAGGAAACTTAAATGCATATTACTAAGTGAAAAAACCAATCTGTAAAGGCAACATATTGTGTGATTCCAACTACCTGACATTCTAGAAAAGAAAAACTATAGAGACAGTAAAAATATCAGTGATTGCCAAAGGTTTGAGGTTGTGGGGAGGAATGAATAGGTAATCCACAAGGAGTTTTTAGGACAATATAACTATTCTGAATGATACTACAATGATGGATATATGACATTATTTATTTGTCAAAACCCATAGAATGTATAACACAAAAAGTTGAACTCTGATGCAAACTATGTTTTAGTTAATTATGTAATTAATTTAGTAAACTGATTTTAATTAACAATAATATATCAATGTTGGTATGTAACGTACCAACTGTAATGTATGTACCACACTAATGCAAGATGTTAATAATATGGAAACTGAGCAAGAAACAGGGATATATGAGAAATAGCTGTACCATCTGGTCAATTTTCTGTAAACCTAAGACTACTCTAAAAACTAAAGCCTATTGATTAAGAAAAAAGTGTGTTCTGCATATGTGAATAGTACAGAGGCAGAAAAGAAGATGATAACCATTAAACCATTTTGTAGGCTGATTATTTTTTAATGCCAAATATGCTCATCACTTGATTCCTTATTTTTGTCCATGAACCCATTTTACCTTAGTAACCTCAGCTGTCTTGACAAAAATTATTTATGGAGTAGAGGAGTGGAGGCCAAGCTCTCAGCATGTGCTCCTCCTGGTGGGTCTATGGAAGGAAAGGCAAACACTGGGGCAGAGAGCTAGTTTCTGTACTTCAGAATTAAGAAACTAGAGCCAAGAGAGGAAAATACTTTGAATTAGAAGATTTCATAAGGATTCATCTTACAAAATAAATATTTCAAAATCAATGGCTTTGCTACATATCAGCAATAATTAAATATATAATATATTGGAAGTCCCCAAAAGATGGCAAAACAGCACTGGCTATTGGCTCTCTCCCCAATCCTAGCAATGGAAATGTCACAGAGCAAAAAAGAAAGGGTATGGATTTGAAGAATGAAAGCATGACTGTGAAAAAACTTCTGGGAAGAGAGGGTCATGTGTGAACCAATGTGAAAATAGTAACAGCCTGATGAGATTGGAGTAAAAAGGGAAATCAAATTGGGGTGGGTAAAGATTTTGAATTTTTACTTTCACTCATGGCTTTGGGTGCAGACTCTTGTCTTGCCTCCTCACCACTGCAGGACAGAAATGTCATAGATAGTGACAGCCCCGGCCACCGAAAAGCAAAGGGCAAAAGTGGGATGGTCCAACCTGCAAAAAAGGATGAGGATGGTAACAGGGGAAGTTAACAAGAACTGGATGACTGGTTAGTCTCTGAGCTACCCTTCACCCCCTGTCTTCCTTTTACTTCAAAGTTAAGAAATTAAAGCCAAGAGAGGAAAGGTCTTTGAACAAAGAAATGCCTGAGATGAAATTATTAATTCCCAGAAAAGCAGGAATCCCTAGAGAGGAAAAAGCAAACAAAGGTGGTCAAGTGCAGCTGGCAATGCTTTGGCTCTCTGAACCAGTGTATGCCTTTCCTTCCATAGACCCATCAGGAGAAGCACATGTTATGACCTTGGCCTCCACTCCTCTACCCCGTAAATAATCTTAGCCAAGAGAGCTGAGGCTACCGAGGTAAAATGGGTTTACAGACAAAAATAAGGAGTAAAATTATGAGCATATTTGGCATTAAAAAATAATCATCCAACTAAAGAATATAATCTGGATAGACCAGAAATATGAAAGCAGAATTATCAATAATTAAAAAGAGGCATAATAAATATCTTTAAAGAGGTAATTCAAAATACTGGTAAGAAGAAGCAGACAAGTACAGTTATTAAAAAGAACTAAGTAAAAATATTGGGGGTCAGGTGTAGTGGCTCATGCCTGTAATACCAGCACTTTGGGAGGCTGAGGCAGGCAGATTGCCTGAGGTCAGGAATTCAAAACCAGCCTAGCCAACATGCTGAAACCCCATCTCTATTGAAAAAAAGTACAAAAATTAGCCAGGCATGGTGGCAGGCACCTGTAACCCCAGCTACTTGGGAGGCTGAAGCAGGAGAGTCACTTGAACCTAGGAGACAGAGGTTGCAGTGAGCTGCAATGGCACCATTGCATTCCAGCCTGGGTGACAAGAGTGAAACTCCATCTCAAAAAAAAAAAAAAATACTGCGTATCAAGATGGTAAGTATTGAATTAAGACCTCAGCAGATTAGATACATTGCTTAACGGATAGAGTTAAAGAAGAAATTAGTAAATTGGAGGTTCGATTGAGTAAATCTCCCAGAAAGTACTGGGAAGGAGTAAGGATATGGGAAATATAGCACAAAGATTACAAGATTTGGAGATTAGAAGCAGAGTATCAATCTCCACATAGTAGGAGTTCCAGAAAAAGAAAAAAGAAAAAAGAAGAAATAAATATTTAAAGAAATAATAATCGGCTGGGTGTGGTGGCTCAAGCCTGTAATCCCAGCACTTTGGGAGGCCGAGACGGGCGGATCACGAGGTCAGGAGATCGAGACCATCCTGGCTAACATGGTGAAACCCCGTCTCTACTAAAAAAATACAAAAAACTAGCCAGGCGTGGTGGCAGGCGCCTGTAGTCCCAGCTACTCGGGAGGCCAAGGCAGGAGAATGGCATAAACCCAGGAGGCAGAGCTTGCAGTGAGCTGAGATGGCGCCAGTGCACTCCAGCCTGGGCGACAGAGTGAGACTCTGTCTCAAAATAAATAAATAAATAAAAAATAATAATCAAGAATGTGCCATAATTTAAGAAAGACAAAAATCTCAGCTTATAAAGCCTCAAAATGGGCAAAACGTGTAAGAGGAACCCATATCTAGAACATTATAGTGATATTTAAGAATAGAAAGTGAAAGAGAAAATTCTAAGAGCTTCTAATGAAAAAGAGTAGCTTACCTGTGAAGAAAAAAAAAAAGATTGACATGAGTCATCTCAAATGAAACAATGGATGGCCAGAAATTCTCAGAGTGATATATTTTGAAATGGTGAAGAAAAGAATTTCTAACTTAGAATTTTTCATTTATCCAAACCACTGTGTATATGTATTACAGGCATTTTTAATAATATGAAAAATATATTCCCAGAAATAAGCAATAAAAAATTTATAATACATAAAATTGCCAGACTATAAAAGTAGAATATAATATATAAATATTGAGCATTTGGATATAAAGAGTCAAAATAGAATGGATATAATTTTCCCAAATTAACTCATAAATACTGCCCCAATCAAATTTGACTGCTTAGAAAATATTTAAAACTTACTTAGAAAACTAAGCATGACATTTCTGAAAAATAAAAAAAAGTAGAAAGTCTCTTATTTTAATGACATTGTAGTAATTAAAACAGTTTGGAAAAGCATGGATTAGTCCGTAAATGGTGCTGGGGCATGTAATTAACAGTATGTATTGAACAATGAGATCACTTGGACACGGGAAGGGGAACATCACACACCAGGACCTATGGTGGGGAAGGAGAAGGGGGGAGGGATGACATTGAGAGTCACACCTGATGTAAATGACGAGTTGATGGGTGCTGATGAGTTGATGGGTACAGCACACCAACATGGCACATGTATACATATGTAACAAACCTGCACATTGTGCACATGTACCCTAGAACTTGAAGTATAATAAAAAAAAAGTATGTAAAACAGAATAATTATATCCCTGAGGAAAATTTTGTTTGCTATATTTTAACAAGCAAGTAGGTAAATACCTTTCGTTTAAAAATAAAAAACAAAAACTCTTCAGATTTCATATTAAACAAAAAAAGCTAAGCACTCCAATATAAAAATTGACACAGGGAATGAATAAGCTAAGCTATGTATAAAAAATAAGCATAATAAATATGAAATATTAATTAAAACACAAAAACAGTAATCTTGTTGGTAATCCAAGGGATATTGGTTAAAACTACTTAGACATTAGATACCAATCCTCCCCTTTCTTTACATTTGTAAGAACTGAAACACTGATAGTTTCCACAGTCACTGAGACTGTCTTTCTTCAGTTTGGACCCTGCTGCTGTACATCCAATAGAAATTCCCCCAAGACTGTAGCATATTTCCAACATTAGTGCTCAAATCACCATTCACACATAAATTCTGCCACCTGTTTGTAATTTATGCCCTGTTTCCCTTGTGGATTTTGGAGCAGCAATATTTACAAGCCACTACATGGAAAACGCTAGCCTACATTTGGTACAGGTTTCTCATTTCTTACAAGCCTTACTTCATGCTCAATACTCTAGGCATGATATGATCTGGCTGCAAGGACTCATGCAGTTTCTGGGCTTTTATTTGGAATCATTCTCATTCATGTCCTGCCTCATTAACCTATGAGAGGAACTTCTCTACTTTTCCCCACCTTTCACACCCATGTGTATGGGCAAGAAAATTCAGATTATATAACTCACTAATGTCCTTGTATTTAGTCTTGTTTTCCAACGTGAAGAATTTTCTCCTTAGAGACTCTCATTTCTGAAATAATGTATTGACCTCAACATTCAGCTAAGATCTTACTCTCTATATACAGTCCACACCCTGACTCCTCAAAGGCCTGGCTTTAGCATTAAGTCACTTCTAATTTTCAGACTCAAGCCTGCTATTTCCAGAAGAAAAACACTCAAGGATTTTATATGCTGATGGAATACAGAAAAAAGCTAACATTGTTAGATGGTCCAACTATAAAGTTTTCCTGATGTGTAATGTTTTTAAATCTAGAGTATGCTGTCAAAATGAGAACGTTTATGGAAGAGAAGCTTAGAACAGAAATACATTCCCACGTTTTAAAAAGTGATTGAGTTTATTGAATTAGTAATTTATTTTTAGAAACAGTAAAAGAGACAACATGTGTTACCAATACAGTGGAAACAGGAAAGGACAATACGTTGATATGGATTCAAGAGTTGGCTCTGCTCTTTGTAAGAAATACTCCGGTGAATTTCTCAACTTTGATTTTCTTCCCTGTTAAATAGAAATATTAGGATTATAGTTGGGTGTGGTGGCTCACACCTGTCACCCCAGCACTTTGGGAGGCTGAAGCAGAAGGATCACTAGAGCTCAGGAGTTTGAGACCAGCTTGGGCCACATAGCGAGCCCCTGTCTCAACAAAACATCAAAAAATTAGCCGGATGTGAAGGTGTGCGCCTGTAGTCCCAGCTACTTGGGAGGCTGAGGTGGGAAGATCGCTTGAACCTGGGAGGTTGAGTCTGTAACGAGCCATGATGGCACCACTGCACTCTAGCCCGAGCAACAGAGTGAGACTCTGCTCTAAAAAATAAATTTATGTTTTATAAATAAGGAATATTAGGATTATTGTACGTTCTCAATGGAATAATCTCCTCAGAAGTCTTAGCCCCACTCCACCTAAATTAGGGATTCCTCTTGCTTTTTCCTCGGCACAGCACACATATCTTACATCTAAGGCACTGTATTTTAATGATCTGTTCACGTGTATTGTCCATCCCACAGGACAACAACCCACTTTGATGAGTTTTCTTAGTCACCTTCATATTTTCAATGCCGGGTGCAAAGTTTGGAGGATCATAGGTTTTTAGATATGTTAGCAGACTTAAAATAAACTGATACAAGGAAGAGCCCTCTGTAAACTGCAAACACCATTAGAAAGAAGGGCTGTATTATTTTCCTCCTTTAACTGAAATTACAGTAGCATTGCATTCCTAAATGTGGCGACTTCGTGATTTCTATTGCAGATGACATATCTTTGAAGATGTGAATTTTTAAAATCTCTTCATGGAAACTGCAACCCATATTTCAGAACACATTTACATCCCAGATTTTAGTGTTAGAAAAAAGTGTATGTAAGGTTAGTTTTAAGAGACGTAATACAGTGAATTCAGGGTAATATATAATTCTGTATTTCAAAGAATAATTGTCCCCGTTAGGACTTTTACTAAATTGAATTTAGAAAAAGTTACAAATCACCATCACACAGAGGGAGAACCACCTTTATTTCCAGGGGTTTCTGTCCAGTGATAGATAAAGCTGGAAACGGTTACCGTGAACTCGCATTCCCAGATACCAATCACCAGAAACCATTTTCTTCTTGAGCAAGTCCTCTACTAAGGGTTCATTTATTCCATGTTCAGTACAGTGATTTCAATGTCCGGGATGTGAAGCCCATCACATGGTTTTCGTCAAAAGTTTGCCTCTGGGCACCAGCAGTCAGTGTTCAAGGTCTAGAATTCTACCACCTTGTAAATTTGGGGTGGGGCCCAAGACTGATTCTGGGCGCAAAATTGATAAAAGTTGTCCAGGCTAAGAGTTCTTTCAAGGAGCCCTGAGAGTTGCCATGGGAGCTGGAGGGCTCTGGGAATCAGGATGGAGAGGGCACTGCCACGCACCCTTAAACCTGCACCCCAGCCAGAACACAAGCTGTTAATCAGCTGCTGGCCAGGACAGCCTTTTTGCTTTAGCTGGTATTTTGGTTTCCTAGGGGCTCTCGGAGCAACTTCCTCATTGGCACTGGTTCTCTGAGGAGGCTAGCAACACCAGTCACAAGTCTAAGCCGCAGCCACCGAGCACTGGTCCCTTCCCATGTACGACTGGTGACTTGATGACAAGTATTTGGCAGGGTCTGGGCCCAGTGGAGCCAAGCGGACTCCATGTCGGCTCCTCGGCTGTTGCTATTTCAGGGGCTTTCCACAGAACTTTTCCCTACTGTTGAATATGCAGAGCAAAGGGGAGGGACGCAGATGAGATAGGAAAGCAGCCAGGAACCCCAGCAATGTGGAAGGGAGTATTTCATGAAGGAGACATGCCGTGAATGTTTCTGAATCATTCTGGAAATCATAGGACTGTGAACAAGAAAAGATCTGAGAGATCTCATACTGACTCCCTTGTAGGGATCAGAGACACTGCCTGGTACACTTAAGATCTCACAACCAGTTAGCAGCACTGCTGAGCTGGAACTCTGGGCTTCTGGCTCCAGGAAAGCCTCCTTTCTGTTCTCTTTGCTGGATGAAAAGCTTAAATGCTGTACTCTATCTGCCCAAAGTGAGACAGCATTCTAGAAATGCATGCCTTTTAAAAACCAACATGACAAATTGAAAACATGGCACTGTTAGAGCTTCAGTTTTTCTCATATTAAGATAAGGCTGGCCGGTGTGGTGGCTCATGCTTGTAATTCCAGCACTTTGGGAGGTGGAGATCGGAGGATCTCTTGAGGCCGGGGGATTTGAGACCAGCCTGAGCAACACAGAAAGAACCTGCGTCTACAAAGGAGAATTTAAGTTGGGTGTGATGGCACGCGCCTATAGTCCCAGTACTTGGGAGGCTGAGGTGGGAGAATCACTTGAGCCAAGGGGTTCAAGGTTACAGTGAGCTATGATCACTGCACTCCAGCCTGGGTGACAGAGCAAGACCCTGTCTCTGAAAATTAGAAAAATTAAACATATTTTTAAAAGACGAAGCTGTCCTTGCAATGGGAACAAAAGAAGAAAGGTTAAATACCATCCTCAAGATGGCCCTTGTAGAGTAACTCTAAATCTTCCAAATTCTCCTGGGTGCCGTCCACAGTGTGCCTGAGAAAAATAATCAACAGCAAGAAAAATGTCTCCCTGTTGAATTTCTCTTACTGACTATTTTTCTAAACTGGGTGCCACACAGTCCTTCTTAGGAAAGTTAATGCTACCTTGCTTCTCCTTCAGCTGCGTAATTCTCCCTGTTAAAATACAAAGAAAAAAAAGAGTGTGGTGTGCGTGTTATGTTCCTGATGTTAGAAATAGAAGACCTCTGATTCCATTGCCCAGTTTTATTTACAAGTGTGCCTTCTTTTCTCAGGAACTTTTAAGAATATGGTAGATTTGGAACTTGATAATAGGGCCAAAGACTAGAAGGTTTCCATAGAGTCAATTTTTTTCTATTATTTAAGGTACTGAAAAAAGCTGAAAGAGGTAGGGTTGCCAGATTTAGCAAGTAAAAATAAAGAATATGCAGTTAAATTTAATTTTCATTAAACAATGAATATTTTTTAGTATACGTATGTCCTGTGCAATATTTGGTACATGTTTATACTGAGAAATTATTCATTGTTTATCTGAAATTAAAATGTAATTGAAGGTCCTGAATTTTATCTGGCAACCTGAGAGGAAGGGAGAGAAGAATGGAGAGAGAAAAAGAGAGGAGAGAGAGAGGAGAGAGAAAAGGAAGAACAAGGATGGGGAGAAGGAGGAGGAAGAAGAATAAACATCAATGATAATAGCATCCTTCAGAGAGAAAAATCGGCATCAAATTACAAGATCAGTTCCCAGTACTATGGCTTGTCCCCTTGACAAAGAGAACTTTTATCCACCAAAGTGGTGCTCAGGTAATGCATGATTAAGAAATCAAACCAAACCAAACCAAACAAAACAAAACACAGATCCTACTTGACACTTTGTTCCATTAATTCATTCAAAACCACTTCTTTATTATCTCGCAGGGCATGGCGGGTAGGTGGTGAGGAAGGACTTTTCAAAGATAATTAATTTTCTGCTCTCCAAAACCTCACCAATCCTAAGTGCCATGAGAAAAATAAAAGCAACCTGACACAGGGCTAGGACACAAGGAAGACACACCTAGTTAGAGGGAATGGGAATGTTTATGTAGAAGACACACCTGCCATTCGCCCTGAAAGACTGTGCAGCATCTGAGCCGTTGTCTTATGAGGTCGTTTCTGATCTTTCTAAAATGTTGGCTTCATAGAGGGGCTGCTCGGGGGCAGGGGATCCTCCCATCAGGTGCAGCTAGGGAGAGGCAGAAGAGCTCATGGGGAGAGCAGGTTACTAGCCGGTGGACATCCCGGGTGAGAAGGTGGGAGGGCATGGTCAGGTCACGTCACCTGGTATTTGAGGACAACCCTGAACGTTAACTCTGCTTGCATCAGCTTGTATTGCTCCAGAAACAGTATTCCTTAAATGCACCTTTTCCACAAGTCATTTTATTTGCCTGTATTAATAGTCCATGACTTGGCTATTTTCACAGGAACACACAAAGTAACTGTTCAGGATTAAGGGCAAGAGGAAAATCACTAATTAATCACAGTATCTGGCTAGTGATTTAAATGTTCTTTTCCAGGAATAATGCCCCCCAATTTTATTTAATATGTAAGAAGTATTATATATGTTAAATATTATATTTTTGTATATAATAAATAACATATATAGCCAATTTATATATACTATATATAGAATAACATAGTCAATATACATCGTAAAAATGTTGACATATATTATATGATATACTATATTTTATTACACACTATAGTATTCAATAGTTTTTATACATAGTAAACAAAATTAGAAAATTTGCTTCCTACAATAATATATATGAAACATCATTAAATATAATATATCTATATACACACACGCATCAGTAAAATTGATACAATCAGAGCTGACTTCTGTAAATAAGGTAATATTCTCTCTCCAAGTTCATCAGCCCCGTTCTCATAAATAGAGCACATTCTTGCAGAGAATATCTGGTAAATTTCAAAAGGGAAGAAATCAGAAGTCTCATGTAAAAATGTATAAGAATAATTTCTGTTTCTTCTGTCTTTCCTTTTTAAAGAAAACCAGATCTTTATTATTGCTCACAAAGCCAGCCATTCCCAGGCCTTCAATGATATAATGAAATCAAGAATTTGACATCTTGTTCATATAAAGACCCCAAAATACCAAAGAGGTCTCATATTTCCAGAGGCTAAAAAGATTTAAAAATGAATCCTTCTCAAGAAATATGTAGTATCATAACAATTTTAGGCTAGAAACACAAAATACATGCTAAAAATGAGAAACACAGAAATCAATTCTTAATAATACACTGAAGAAAAAAAGACAATTATCAGATGTCACACACTTCGAGTAAAAAACAAATGGGAAAGGGCCCAAGGACTGGTTTATACTTTAATTCTCTATAGATTTTAGGCATACATGGAAGAAATTGAAGCTTTTATGAAAATGGCCACAGTCAACAGAAAAACTGCACAATGCTTATTTATTTGTGTAACCCAAACGGCCCTGGACATCCACAAGCTTTAAGTGCATGCGAGTAAGGATATGCAACATGGATGTCCAAATGGAATCAGCTCCAAGCTTTCCCCAACCAAGGCAGGGTTTCATCCCCTGGCATCTCCAGGGAACGCCCCGCTAGTGTTCCCAGATGACTGGTTCAGCTCCACTGGCACCGACCTTAGCCCTGTTCCATGCCTGCTAATATCTCCTACCGACGGCGCTGCCTTGGAGAACCTCTGCACTGTACAGTTTGGAATAGGCATTTGGAAAGTCTGGTAATGATGTCCAACAGCACCACCTCCCCATGCTCAGAGCTGCTGATCTTTGAAGTGCCCCCAGTGGCTCTGGAGCAGAAATGAAAGAGTTGGCCAGGTCTAGGCAGCACATGTGGGCCTTGAAGCCAGGAGTGTCACCAGCTCTGCTCTGCTTATTGGCTGACCCCAGAGCAGACTTCTCTCCCCGGCCCCCAGAGTAGGCAACCTCACCTGTCCCACCTCCACCCTCTTCCCCCTCCAAACGCTCTGCTCTTTTCCTTTGTAAAAATTATTTGATGCCTAATTAATGATACAAACTTTATAGCATCCCTGTCTTAATTAGGCCTCTTCCCTAACACTGAGCACAATGCATGGGGGAAATTGGTGTCTAATGAATGTTTAGAGAACAAATGAATGGGTATTTTTCCTTGAGACAAGTCCCTATATTTTTACAGCTAAATGCTTTCTCATAACAACAATAATTGTAAACTCATTCTTTCTATGTGTTGGCACTTCTCCCAGTCATTTATATGTTTACTCACATATTCCTCACTAAACTCCTGTGGAACAGATACTTTCATTCTCTCCATTTTTGCAGAAGAGGGAACTGAGGAACAGAGAGGTTAAGAAACTTGCCCATGGTCATCCAAGTAGTGAGTTGCAGACCTGCAATTCTGAACCCCAACAATCTCATTTCTGAATTGGTGCTCTTAACTTCCCATTAAATCCCATCTTTTGGAGAAGTCCAACAGGTCAGATGGAGAATTTCAGCCCCCTCTTCTCTATCCTCTCTCTGGTTCAAGTAACTTCACCAGAAAGTAAATCATACAAACAGAAACTCAATGACAATAACAATAACTCCATGTCTTCCTTTCTTCCTCCATCCCCATCTTCCTTCTTTCCTTCTTTCTCCTTTCTTCCTCCCCTCCTTTCTTTTTCCCCTTCCTCCCTCCCTCCTCCCTTCCTCCCTCCCTTCCTTCCTTTCTTCCTTCCTTCCGTTTTATACAGCAGTCCTACCCACCATGCCTGACCCACCCCAGGCACCAGAACTACAAAAGTGACTAGAAATTTGTCCCTGCCATGGAATCATAGTCTGCTGGGAAGAACAGAGGTGCAACCGCATTAACAATTTAACCTGGATAAACAAGGCCCAGTGGAAGCATCTGGCAAACCCCAATGCAGATAATGCTGGCAGGAAAGAGCCAGAGGCCAGCAGGAAACTGACTGAGTCCATCAGCAAATTAGGAAAACATGACTGGGCCTAAGACAAGACTGACTCCTTGCTCTTAAGGCTGTGAGGGAGAGATGTGGTCTATACAGCTCACAGGTAGGAAATAAATCACTGCTAGCTGTTCCTAAGGAAGAAGTGAAAAAGCCTCCAAATTGCCAGGTTTCAAGTCAACCTCATCAGGGTTTACAAAAAGGACAGGAACAGAGAAGGAGAGGATCACATAAGCAAATAACTGAAGGGGAGGAAGTTAGCATTACACCAAGCAGTGTAATTTATCATTCTTTGGAAGGAATTTTTTAAAGGCAAAACTTAAAGATACTATCTTGATCTGGTATTTGTTTAGTGGCATTCGTTTTGTGGGTGGGTTTATGTTTTAAGAAAGGCCAGATGATACATATAAGAATAAACCATTAGTTGAAAGTTGGAAATGCATGATCCCGATGAGAGGTCAAACTAAAGCCTGGGAAATACGTACTGGAGGGAAAGTGGGACAGCCCTCTTCTCGTAGCCACTTCTCATTAAGAGAAAGCTGTATTATGTCAGAGAGCAAGGTCTTTGAAATCGCAAAGCTTGTTAAGATAGACTCTGCACTTTGCCAACTATGGGACCATGGGTCAGTTTACCACCTTTCAAAAACTCAACTTTTTCCACCTGTAGAATGGAAATGATAATGATATTTTCTGTGTAGGTTTTTCTGTAATAGTTAAATGAGATCATGTCTATACATAGACTTCCTGGTGTTGGGTCTATGACGGTGCCAGTTATGCCAGTTATCTGTGGTTGTGATGGTGATGGTGTGGTTGAAGCAAGGTGTATATGGAAGGGAAAAGCTGTGGTTCTTTACTATTTCTACTGCTGTTGTCTTGTTTCATTTAAATATGTGTAATAATTCACTCTAACTAAAAAAGTAATTAACACTCTGGGACCCATTAGATATAAGTACATTCTCAAATGCCACACTATATATGAAAACAGCAACCCATATATCTGTCTTTGGCAAGATCTGTGGGAGTTACTTCCCATAATGTTGATTTAAAAGCTTTGGTGACATGGCCCAAATATCTCCAATCTCCTCTTAATAAGGTTAGGCACTATATTTAAACCCTCACTGAATTCATTGATATTTTCTGCTTGTCGGGGCAAGGCATTCTTAATATTTTCTGCTTGTAAGTACACAGGAAATGTTGGTTTTCATCTCCGGCACTGCTAACCCCGGGAACGTAGAGCTCTGTCTTTGGGTTACTGGATGAACTACAATCAGATAGCCTTCCAGGGACTTACAGAGGCAGGGATGCTGTGTACTCGCTGCTAGGTGTATGTGTGATGGCAGTGTGCCAGCTGGAGTCTTCCAGTCAGCTCAGCTGTCTGCTTCCCCCATCCCTACTAGGGGTGTCAGTGGCCTTGCTCTCACCATCACCCCCACTCACACACCCAACCAGGCACTACTAGGAAGAGCTGCAGTGACCAGTAGCTAGGCTGTGCAGAGGAAGAAACTGCAGCATTATCCCGGCTACGTCATTCTCCCTGAAATCACTTGAATCGAAACCGTAGTGACAGGAAGAAGAAATTCAAGAAGCAGCCAGGTTTGAGCAAAGACACCAGAATGGGGAAGAGGGTAAACGTTTTGGAGGATTCAATCTCATGCTTTCCTGAGCAAGGAAGCAGCAAACTTCTTAATGAGTAAATGCTATCAACATTCTCTTTAAATCTGACACCCTAACTCAACACGATGCAGGGCATTTGGCATGGACTGTACTTCCTGTCGCCATTTATTTTGGTGTTCTAAGATGTTTCTGACTCAAAAAATAACTGAAAGCCTATTTCTCTGCTGTCATAAATCAAATTATCCCACCCATCTCAGCAGAACTGGGCCTGATCCAGGAGATGCATACAAAACAGAAAGAGATGAATAGCTTTTCAGAAGGGAAGATATCTGCTGCAACACCAACAAGAGTGAGGACATACATTTTCCCAAAGGATTTGGAGTAAATTCCCAGAGCCTACAGATGGCCTTTGAGTTTATCTGACAGACTCCCTTTCCATTTCAACCTCCTTTGAGGGTCTGGTCAGAAGGTCTGCATGCCAGTGGGGTAAAATAAAGGCACTCTGATTGCTTTGACAGTGCCAACAGACACTCTTCTTGTGGACTACTGAGATCCAAAGCCCGGTGAAGAAAGGAAGCAATCTTATGTGCATTTTGGACGCCTTCACTGACCCAGCAGGATGGTACGCTGTGAGCATCTTGAAAGATGAACACACAGCACCCAGAGAGTTCTGGTACAGGGGCAGCACTCAGTAACAGCCTGGTGATTGACTGACTCATCACACCTGCTGAAAGTCCATTGTTAAACTTGATTTCTGCACATTTCTTATTTATCCATCAGCTGCTGTTACTATTAGGGCACATCTCTGAAGACTGTTAAATTTTCTTCAACTTCATTACTTCAAAGCCACATTTTTCATGAAGCCACCAGCACATCCCTAGTGCTTTTGCGACACCCCATATTTATACCACTTCTCACACTGTTGTGTTGCTTATCTCTACCACCCTATAGACTGTGAACTCCTTGGGAGAGGGAGAGAGAGGACTTGGCCTTTTTATCATTGTTACCCCAGTGCCAGGGTAGTTGACAGCATTTCAAAAGTGTCCAATAAATACTCCTTTACATAAAGCCCATACCCAAAGTTAAGGCATTTCTGAAGCATTTCAGCTGACATTGATCACTTCTGACTTCAGAAGAAAAGAGGGTGTTTTTTTTTCCTCCATCATGAATCAGAATTAGATTGTGCAATTTGCATGAGACAAACAACGGTTTAATGCTTACCTTCACTTTCTATTATGTATTGTTCTCCTTCATGCTAATTTTGCTGTCAGAGGTCCAGGGGGAGACTGAAACACTTTAATTATGTCTCCTTTTGCAAAAAGTTAAAACACAAGCAAGATTTTTAAAGTATATGCTTTTATTCAGTTGCTTTTTTTGGTTGCTTTTTTGTTTTTAAGTGGCTACCATTTCCTCTTTAAAAGTTAGGTAGAGCACTTTGGTCTTTATGGTGCAAGAAAGTATAATATCTTCCTTCAACATTCTGCAAATATTTGTTGAGTTCCTGTTATTCTATTACTACAGGACACTGTGCCAGGAGCTAATGAGAGAAATGGAAAGACAAAGCTGCTGTTCTCATTGAGCTTAAATTCTACCGAAGGGGACATAAGCACTAAGCAAATAAACAAGAAAATCTCAGGGCATGGTACGTGTTCTACAGAAAATCAAAGAGGGGTGTGATGGAGAGGCTGCACTGGACCACTCTAGAATGAACAATCAGGGAAAGGCAGTCTAAGGAGGTGACATTTAATCTGAGAACTGAATTAGCTACAGAAGTTGGTCCCTAGACCTGAGGTAAGACATTCCAGGCAAAGGGTATGGCTGGCATGAGTCCAAGCTGGGAACAAGCCTGGCTTGTCATAGCAATGTGTTCCTGTGTGGGAATCCACTGACCTGCAGGCTGCAGTGAAGTAACGCTTATGGAGCTGACTCCCAGGTCTGGATTGCCAAGTCTAGCTCTTCGTATTTTTGCAGCAAATTCGGGCTCCATCAAAGACCCTGTGACAAGGACAATTCAACATAGTCACCCAGCTAAGCTATTAAGCATCTATATTTTGGTAGGCATTAGGCAGAAACCAAACTTACTATCTCCCCAAGATCATCAACAAACTTTACATGTTTTTTGTTCTGGCTACCCTGATACTGGAATTACCATCTGCTTCATTTCCAATGTGATTCTGCACACACACACTCAGGCTTAGAAGGGCATGATTTGGGGGAACTTTCTGTTAAATTACTTATTTATAGTTCATGATTTATATAATAGAGAGGAAAAGAAGTCTCTTGCCTGTCCCCTGCCCTTGCATACATGCACACACACACGGTCTACATATTTATATGAAGTTAAGCCCCTTATGCTCCATCAGTCCAACCAGGAGATTTTTCTCATAAATGAATTTCCGTGGGAAGCAGGGACAAGTCTGTGGCCCCAAAGGCAAACAGAGTGGATGTGCACGCTCTCCCCTCTCCATCTCTGAGCCCCATGGGACTTGTTCTCTCGGAGCCTGAGGGCCCCACCCCACAGAGCAAGGCATCCTGTGCAGGCTGGGCCATCCCTCAGGGAAACGTAGGTCCCCCAGAGTTGAGCATTACTAGGAGGTCAAATTTTTGCTTCTCACCCTTAAGCCTCCCCGCTAAAGGCCAGTGGAGGGCTTTCTTTTAAAATTTTTGTTTTAACTAGAGAGTGTATCAATGCTTACAAGATGCAGAGGACTATTGGGGGTGCTTTCCCATGTTTCCTCATGCAAACCTTGCAGTCCTCCTATGAGGCAGAGATTGCCCTTGCTTTGTAAAAAAAAAAAAAAAAAGGAGACTAACGATCAGCGAGGGTGTGCAAAAATGCCTTTGCCACACAGCTGATGACTTTGTGTTGGGCTGGGATTTGAACTGAAATCTAACACTGAAGTCTACTTCTTTTTCCTTCAGGATGCGGCACAAGTTTCCTAAAAAGACTAGTCTGGGCTATGTGTGTGCTACCCCAGAGGCATGGAACATGGTTCAGTCCTTGGTTGACTGGTGGAATTTCCTTTACCCTGAAATTTATGTAATTTGATTCCTTAGGAGGTTTCTTGACTCAATGAAAAGAAACGATAAGAAAAGACAGTGAGTGAGAAATAGTGGGGTGAAGGCAGAGAGGCGCAGGGAAGAAGAAGGAAGAAGAAAAGGAAAAGACACATTTATGGAGGTCCTGCTGTGTCCTAGATACCGTATTAGGCTCTTCAATTATATGCGATCCCCTTAAAATTCCCCATTCCTGAACCTTTAACTCCTAATGCTACACTAATAACCCAGCAATTTAAGAAGTGCTAGTCCGTGGAAAGTCCCAGATACCAACTTGAAACAAACAGCAACTCAGTGAGGTTTTTATTTGTTAATGACAGAGATTAAAATTCCTGGGAAAACAGGCATGCTGCTCTTGGGCACCTCCTTGTGGTCACCTGCAAAGACACATCCAGGAATTTGGGACTTTGAAGGACTATTAAAATATGGACGGCATTATACTCAGTGAAATAAGCCAGAAGGACAAATACTGAATGGTTCTACTTACATACAAACACTAAAAGATTCAAACTGATAGGAGCAGAGAATAGAGTGGTGGTTGCCAGGAGCTAGAGGGACAGGGGAGTGGAGAGATGTTATTCAATGGGCAAAAAGTCTCGGTTGTGCAAGATAGAAAAGTTCTAGCAACCTGCTCTACAACATTACGCCTATGGTAAACAATATGGTATTGCACATTTCAAAATTTGTTAAGAAGGTAGATCTCAGGGTTATTATCTCAAAAAAAGAACAAGAAAATGACAAACAAACAAAAGCCCAGAAAGAGACAAAAGGAAACTTCTGAAGGTGATGGATACATCTATTACCTTGATTATGGCATCATACAGATTAGATACATCAAAGTTATTGAATTGTCAAATTGTATACATTAAACATGTGCAGTCCTACTGTATATCAACTATACCTCGATAAAATGATTAAAAAATTCTATTGCCTGGCAAAAGCCAGCTCAAATAACGAAACAAAACAAAAATGAGCTGTTGATCTGCTCAACAGACCAATAAACCCTTGTTGTTGTTTTTTTTTCTTATCCCTCTGTTCTGCTTTCTGTCACATTAAGAATGTAAATAGATAATGAAAATGTGTTTCTTAAATATTAATGTCTGTCTTCTGAGTGTTTTCCAACAGAAATATCTGGGGACAGGCTTTGGAATCACAAAGAGTCTGAATTAAAATACTGCTCTGCCACTTACCAACTTTGGGACAAGCCAATCCGTCTGCACCTCATTCTCCCAGTCTGTGAATTGGGACCAGCGATTCCTACTACCTGAGGATGCTGTGGACATTCTCCAACACGATGGATGGGGATGTTTCAGGGTGAGATGATCACAAATGTGAATGAGTTGAGCGAAAAGAGTTTTTACGGTAAGTACTGTTGACAAGCCTTCAGTTCAGGGACCCACCTGGTGCATTCTCAGCACATTGCAGATGTCCGCCCCTGACCCTTTCTGAGTGAGCAGTTCACCTGCTGTGTGCAGCCACCTTGGAGAGGCATCCTGCACTCACCCAGGCAGGGATGGCTACTCCTGCGGAGACCAGAGGAACACCTTCTTTTTAAGGACAGAAAACCAGTGACAAGTCCATTATTCTCTACCTGTATTTATTCCCCTGACTGCTGCAGCCAAACTATACCTGTGGTTTACCTTTCACAAAAGATGTCTTTTCTGCCTTATTGGCAAGAATATTTCCAAAGCACATGCAAACTGTACACTGAGTCAAAAGCACGTATTTGCAAAGCTGTAAAGGAAGGCGAAGAAAACATCAGCCTCTTGGGAAGCTACCAAAAGAGAGAGAACCTGGACTCAGTTTGTTCTGCTGTCTTTTAGGGAAGGAGGAGTGAGCTCCTAGCCAGTAAGAGGCCTCTGTACGTTGGGGCTGTGCATTCACTAACTCCACTGTCCTCATTTGAAAAAGAAGATGAAGTATGTGCACAAGGACCTGGGTTTGAATCTTGACTTGTTATATACGGGTTGTGAGACCCTGGATAAACCACTCAACTTTCTCAGGCTTCAGATTCCTCATCTGTGAAACAGAGACCATAATGCCAACCTTATTCTAATTTTGTGGGGAAAAAAAGCATAATAACAAGTGCAAAAACCTAGCAGAGTTAACAGGACAGAAAAGGTATTCAATTGGCTATTTTTTTAATGAATGGAAAAATGATATTAAACAATAGCTTTCTAGAAAATGTATATGGTTGTGGTATATTAACATAAAAACATGTTAAAAAAACAAGTAATAAAACTGTATATGCATTTTTTAATATCTTGAAGAATGGACCCCAAAATATTATTTCTGGTAGGCAATAAAATAATAATAATAAATATTTATTTATGTTATATGTTATATATATTATAATATTTATTTATATTATTTATAATAATAAAATGCTAGGCAATTTTTATTATTTTCTTTATGGTTATCTATATTTTCTATTTTTAAAAATAATGAACATGTATTGCTTACATAACAAAAAAGTAAGGACAACTGAGACTGCAGAAGACTATTAATGGCCCAGAATAAAGTTGAAGATATATCATTGTAAACAAAAACTTTGATGCATATAACACAAGAGAACATGTGAAGAAAAAAGTTTCTACTGGTCTCTGTGGAAAAATGGTAGGAATTTTCGGTTTCCTTCTTTTAGAAACCATATTTTCTACATTTTTATATTAGTTCATTAAGTCCCTTAAGAGTCCATTAAGGCAACTCTCTGCCAGTGTACCACCATAAATTTTCATCCAAACTAGGATTCTCAAGCATGAACCAGGATGTATGTTAACCCTAGCCATGAAGCATATGTTGGGGTTTATGCTTTGAATGCATGGTCAAGAATGGATTAAGGACAATTAGTTGTTGCCAGCCTCAAAAGATATAGAGCCAATGAGTGATTCCACTCTTTATATTAGTTCTAAAAGTCCTGAAAAGAGAAAAAGTACTATTGAATTATTTAATAAAAATAAAATGTGGCCGGGCACGGTGGCTCACACCTGTAATCCCAGCACTTTGGGAGTCCGAGGCGGGTAAATCACCTGAGGTCGGAACTTCGAGACCAGACTGACCACATGGAGAAACCCCGTCTCTACTAAAAATACAAAATTAGCCAGGCGTGGTGGCACAAGCCAGCTACTCAGGAGGCTGAGGCAGGAAAACAGCTTGAACCTGGGAGGCAGAGGTTGCAGTGAGCCGAGATCATGCCACTGCACTCCAGCCTGGGCAACAGAGCAAGACTCTGTCTAAATAATAATAATAATAATAATAATAATAATGATGTATGTAAAATAACAGATATTGATGGTAAGAAACAAACATCATGCACATATATAAAATAAGTTAATGTAAATAGTAGATATGTGGGTCTCCAAGCCTGTAGCAACAATGGTGAATAAATAACATATTCACTATCCTTTAATGTTCCTGTCTTAGTTTGTTTGCTCTGCTATAACAAAATACCTGAGACTGGGTAATTTATAAATGACAGAAATGTATTTTCTCACTGTTCTGGAGGCTGGGAACTCGAAGATCAGGGCACCAGAAGGTCGCACCCTGGTGAGGGCTGCTCTCTGCTTCCAAGATGGCGCCTTGCTGCTGTACCCTTTGGAGGGGAGGAAGGTGGTAGGGCATGAGCCAAATGCTGCATGAATCTCATTTGTAAAAGCCTTAATCCCATTCAAGAAGGAGGAGCCCTTTTGGCCTAATAACTTCTCAAAGTCCTTACTACTGAATATTATCACGCTGGTGACATGGATTTTGGAGAGAACAACTTTCAAACCATAGCATTACAACTTTCAAACCATAGCATTCTTCCCATGGCCCCCCAAAATTCATGTTCTTCTCACACACAAAGTATATTCATTCCATTCCAATAGCCTCCAAAAATCTTAACTCATTCCAGCATAAAAATTAAAGTCTAAGTCCAAAGTGTCATCTAAACATGTGAGACTCAGGGTATGATTCATCCTGAAACAAATTTTCCTCTAGCTGTTAGCTTGTAAAATCGACAAGTTATGTGCTTCCAAAACACAGTGGTGGAACAGATACAGAATAGATATTTCTACTCCAAAAGGGAGAAAGAGGCAAGAAGAAAGAAGTAACAGGCTCCCAGTAAATCCAAAATCAAATAGGGCAAACATGAAGAATTGAGGTTTGAGAATAATCTTGTTTGACACCATGCTCCACTTCCTGGACACACTGGGGTAAATGTTAGGCCCCTGCATGCCCTGGTGGCCCCACCCCCATATCTTTGCTGGGCACAGTCCACGCTGCAGCTCTCATGGGTTGAAGTCCAGTGTCTGCGGTCCTTCCAGGATAGAGTTGCACACTGATGACTCTATAAGTCTGAAATCTTGGGGGCATCCCCACTCACATGGCTCTGCTGGGCATTGCCCTAGTTGGGGCTTTCTGTGGTATCCTTAAGAATCTAGGTGGAGGTAGCCATACTGCCACAGCTCCTTACTCTGCTTACCTGCAGAGCTAGCACCATGTGGATGCCACCAAAGCTCACTGCTCGTGTCCTCTGAAGCAGCAGCCCAAGCTGCACCTAGACCCACTTAAGCACAGATGGAGTAGCCAAGGAGCACCAGAATGGAGGGAGCAGAGACTTGAAGTGACCTTGGGAAGTCAGTCCTGAGGTCCTACGGGCCTCTCCCTCGAAACCGTTTTGCTTTTAAGGCCCTGGCACTCTGAACCTGTGATAGTTACGGTAGCCTTAAAGATTTCCAAATTGCCTTCAGGGTCATTCTCCCATTGTCTTGACGAATAGCACCTGGCTTCCTTCTATTCAAACCAGTATCTTTATCAAACAGTCACTTGGCCACACCCTTAGTTTTCTCCCTGAAACACATTTTATTCTATCCATGATCAGACAGAAAATTTTCCAAATGTTTATGTTCTGCTTCCCTGTTAATTATAAATTCTGCCTTTAAATCATCTCTCTTCTTACATTTTACTACCAGTAGTTAAGAAGTCATGCACCACCCTAAACACTTTGCTGTTTAGAGATTTCTTCTGCCAAATGTCTAGTTCATCATTCGAGTTTTGCCATCCACAAAGTTCTAAGACACAGAATGATTCCGCAAGTTGTTGGCCACTTTATAACAAGAATGACTTTTCTTCCAGTTTCCACCATCTTGTTTCTCATTTCTGTTGGAGACCTTATCAAAATAGTCTTCACTGTAATGGCCACTTAGATAATCTCTAAGACTAAGGCTTTCTCTAGATCTCTCCTCTTCCAAGCCCCCAGAATCATCCTTAATGCTGGGTTCACAGTAATCCAGGCTTCTTCTAACATTCACTTGAAAACAGTTCTAGCCTCTACCTGTTATCCATCTCCAAAGCCACTTCCACATTTTTAGGTCTTTGTTACACCAACATTCTACTCTTGGTACCAGTTTCTATCTTAGTCTGTTTGTGCTTCTATAACAAAACACCTAAGACTTGGTAATTCATAAAACACAGAAATTTATTTCTGACAGTTCTGGAGACTGGAAAGTCCAAGATCAAGGTCCTGGCAGGCTTAATGTTTTGTGAGGGCTGCTCTCTGCTTCCAAGATGGTGCCTGAATGCTACATCTTTTAGAGGGAAGGAATGCTGTGTTTTCAAATGTGAAAAGTGAGAACACAAAAAAGCCAAATGCTGCATGAAGTCTCTTTTATAAGGTTCTTAATTCCATTCACGAGAGAGGATCCATCATGGCCTAATCACCTCTTCAAGGCCTTACCTCTTAATACCATCACATTGGCCATTAACTTTCAATACTTGAATTTTGGAGGGGACACATTCAAACCTTAGCAATCCCAAGCCAGTCTTGTTTCTGTCCTAAGTGCCCTTGCTCACATTGTTCCCTTGGCCCAGAATTGTTTCTTCCTCTGCACTCTGCCCTGACCTTCTTTTATCCCATGTGCAGCTGGACAGCATCCAGGATTCAGCCCAGTATTTCCTCATCCATGAGGCCTTGCCAGGCATTTCCTGACAGACCTCTCGCCATTCTCTTGGCACAATGTGTCTACGTTTATGGTAAAATCTATGGCACTTTATTTTTCTGAATTGTTCACATTTCTGTCTTCCCCTCCTACAGTGCAGAAACTGTACTGCATGCACCTCTTTATCTTAATACCTAGCAAAGTGACTGCACCATAATATATGCTCAATGAATGTTGACTACAATGTAAATTATTTAATCTAAATCCTGTTTCATACATACCTTTAGGGTATATTGGTATCAATTTCTCCCAGTCTGAACATTTGGTTATTGGGAAAGTTTGAGTCAAATTATAGGTGTGAATCAACATCACTAGGCATCATAGGGATAACCAAAGTAGAAATAATAAAGTAAGTGACTCATATTGGAGCTAAACAGTGGTAATTTATAAATAAAAAGCAAGTAACTAAAAATCATGATCATATCGAAACAAAATCCTTATTTGTAAGGCATTGTTGCCCTCAATGGAAAGAATTCAAACTCTATCTGTGAATATGTGCACAGGAGGAGTGTTTTGACATTATTGAGTGTTGTCTGATAGCTGGAATTTTTGATATGGTCATTCTCAATTATGGCTATACATTAGAATTTTAAGGAACATTTTTTTTTAATTATGATGATTCATAGATTTCAGTCCTACCCCAAATCAATCAAGACAGTATCTCTAGGGATTCAGAGTTGGAACTGAGAGTTATCCGCCCGCGAAACAGAGGAAAGGTCTTGTATTTTAAAATAATTTAAGTCCTTTAAGGCAAGTCTCCATTAGCGTTCTACTATAAAATTCATCCAAACTAGGATTCTCCTGAATGAATCAGGACATATGCTCACCCTAGCTATGAATCATATTTTGGGGGTTGTGCTTTAAGTGCTTCATTAAGAATGGACCACGGACAATAAGTTGTTGCCTCTCTCAAATGATATAGAGCCAATGAGTGATTCCACTCTCCCTTGGGATCCTCAGAAATTCTGTACCAAATGAATTTGCTGTCTTGGTGGTCTCAAAAGAACAGGGATGAGAGTTTGGAAATGGGTAGAAAAATGACAGCAATAAAAAAAAAATTTAATACTCAGATACCAGAGATAAAATATGGCCATATATTCTGTTTCTCTCCAGAAAAGTGGTTACCCAAACATCTGATATCAGAGGCAAATGTGAGAATACTAGAGTGTTATGTGATCATTCTAATGTCACTTCTTATTCTGTATTTGTGATAGTCCTTTTGCATTAGTCTGTTCTTACCCTGCTAATAAAGACATACCCAAGACTGGGTAATTTATTTAAAAAAAAAAAAAAGAGGTTTAATGGACTCACAGCTCCATATGGCTAATGAGGTCTCACAATCATGGCGGAAGGTGGAAGGCATGGCTTATACATGGCAGCAGGCAAGAGAAGAAGTACCAACAGGAAAAGTGCCAGATGCTTGTAAAACCATCAAATCTTGTGAGAACTCACTCACTATCACAAGAACAGTAAGGAGGAGACTGTGTCCATGATTCAATTATTTCCACCTGGCCCTACCCTTCATACTTGGAGATTATTACAATTCAAGGTGAGATCTGGGTGGGGACACAGAGCCAAATGATATCACCTTTCCTTTTAAAACCCCTCAGTACTATCACTCTTCCTAGCCTCCTAAATTTGTGGGCCTTTGCCAGCGAAAAACCTGAACCAGACTAAAAAAAGCTTGGCACATTAATGCTGACTAAAATAAAAAAATATTAGAGAGGTGAGTCAAAGAGGAAAGGCAGCTGTGCATATTGGAGAGAACTAAGGGTGAGCTATTCTGAATTTAAATCGCATAACTGAAACTGTCTGAGGCATAGCATTCTCATCTAATATACTGTTATGAAAGGTGTTGCAGGAATTAAAGAAGATAAAGAACTAAAAAGATCCTGAGGGGTGTACCTGGCTCATGGTTAACTTGCTAACTGTGGTACTGTGCATGTTACCTGAGATGGAATTATTAGACACCAACAATCTCATAGTCAAAGAGCAGTCCCTCAGCGTAAATGAAAGCTAAGTACTAAGGAATGATCAAAAACCAATACTTCAAAATGTTGATGTACTTGTGGGTTTTTTTTCTGTATTTAGATGTATTTCTATCATCTTACTTTGGCTTTCTATTAACCATGATTTTCTAAGCTACATCTTTCTCTTTTTTTCCTTCTATTTGGTTGATCCACATTTTTTTCATCAGATTTGAAATGTAGATGTTCTATTTCTATTCTTTAACTGATTATTTAATTGTTCCCATGTACTTAATTTTTCAACATCTAATTTTAATCTCTATCTTTACCTTCCTGGGGAGCATAAGGATTTTAGAATACTTCCATTTCAATTCCCCACCTTGCATCTTTCCTCACCATTCTTCAGAACATTGTTATAAAATATTTCATGAATACTTGGTTTTATAGTTCCAAAATATTATCACTACTATCCTAATTATCACCATTATTACTGTCTTAGCAGAAATGCTTCTTTTAATTTACTCACGTGTTTACTATTTCTTTGTTCAGCATCCCTTATTTCTCTTTTCCTAGATTCAATCTTCTTTCTAAAGCACATTTTGGAACTTTTTAAAGTGATTGTTAATAACAAATACTTAGCACTTCCTTGTCTAAAACTATTTTTTATTTTGCAGATATTCTTCTGTGACATTCCAGCTGAGTACAGAATTCAAACTTGTTATTGCCTATTAGTATTTCTAAAACATTATGTCAGTTTTTTCTGTTTTCATTGTTAATAGTTTTTGTTTATCAACAAAATAATCAACATCTTGTTTATAAATGTGCTGTAAATTTCCAGTGGAAGTTTAAGTTTTACAACTAATATGGCCAACAACTTGACAATATATTTCAAAATTATAAGGTCATATACTCTTTACCAAGCCATTTCACTTCTAGGAATTTACCCTATGCATATACTCATAGAATGACCTTTGAAAATCATCACACTGCTTGAAACTTTCCAATACCTTCTTTCCTCATTCAAAGTAAAAGTCAAAGCACTTGCACAAGCCTACCATGCTCCATGAGGTTTAACACCTTGCTCTCCCTCACTTCACCTCCTGTCACTCCCTTCCTTGCTCTCTTCTCTCCATCTTAGGGATTTTGCAGTTGTTTCCGTCTGCAAAGTACTTAACAATATATCTGCATGACTTATTCACTCATCTTCTCAAGAATATTTTTTATAACCCTACATAAAACAGCTGGCATTGCCACCAAAATTCTCTCACCCTTATCCTGCTTTATTTTTCTCAGTAAAACTTACTGCCATTTGACATACAATATTTTACTTTTTATTTGTTGTTGATCTGTCTCGCCAGTTAGAATATAAGCTCAATGAGGGCAAGGGATTGGTTTTATTTATTTATTTTATTGTGTCCACACACAAGTGCCTAAAATGGTGCCTGACATATAAAAATAAATATGCGTTGAATCAGTGAAATTATGTACATGCCTATGGGCAAAATTATGTTTGTGCAATGTTATTTTTTGCATAATTCTTTGTAGAACCAAAACATTTTAGAAACAACCTGTGTTATTTAATTTTATGTATCAATTTGACTGGCCTATAGTGATACAGGAGCTAGAAAGAAATTGTTTAGGGAGATAGTGAGGGTAAAGGAGTCCTCGGCAAGGCTTCCCTTTGAACAAAAAGCAGCCCTCGAATCATTTTTTTTTTTTTTCCTAACAAAGCAGCCTGAAAAATCGAGCTGCAAACATAAATAAACAAGCTGGAAACTTGCACGGGTGAATGCCAGCAGCTGTACCAATAGGAAAGGGCCACCTGAGGGCTGGGCATATCCAACATGGAAGCTCCATTGTCCCTTTTCTTTGTCACCACAGGTATAGTAAAGAGGCCGGCAACATGGTGCCAGCCAGGTAGAGAACCCATCTACATAATAAAAGATTAGGGTGCGCCAGGCGCTGTGGCTCACAACTGTAATCTCCGCACTTTGGGAGGTCGAGGAGGGCAGATCACGAGGTCAGGAGTTCGAGACCACCCTGGCCATAATGAAACCCCAACTCTACTAAAAATACAAAAAAAATTAGACGGGTGTGGTGGCATGTGCTTGTAGTCCCAGCTACTTGGGAGACTGAGGCAGGGAATCACTTGAATCTGAGAGGCAGAGTTTGCAGTGAGCCGAGATCATGCCACTGCACTCTAGCCTAGAGACAGAGTGAGAGTTGTCTCAAAAAAAAAAAAAAAAAAATTAGGGTGGGGCGACCAGCTTATTCATGCGCTATGCAAACAGCACACCTAGTCCTAACCAGTTCTTCGAGCGCTATTCAAATGGCACACCTGGTCCCACCAACATTTCATGCCCTATGTAAATCAGACACCACCTCCTCAAGCTCATCTATAAAACCTCCTGCACTTAACCTCGGACTGGAGGACCCATTCAGGACCCCCATCTCTCTGCAGGATAGAGCTTTTCTCTTTCTTTCACCTATTAAACCCCTGTTCTCAACCTTATTCCTTATGTGTCCATGTCCTTGATTTCCTTGACATGGGACAATAAACCTCGAGTATTAATCCAGACGAACAATGCCACTTCAACAGGACACCTAGGTACCTGGTAAAACCATATTTGTGAGTGTGTCCATCAGGATGTTTCTAGAAAAGATCAGGATTTGCATTGGTGAACTGAGTAAAGCCGATGGTTCTCCCCAGTAAGGGTGCACATCATTCAATCCATTGAGGATCTGCATAGAACAGGAAGGTGGAGAAAGGGCTAGCTCATTCTCTGTGCTTGAGCTGTGACTTTCATGTTCTCCTGCCCTTGGACATCCACACTCCTGCTTCTCAGGCTTTTGAACTCAGACCTAGACTTATACCATCACTCTCTGATTCCCAGGCCTTTGGACTTGGGCAGAATTACACGACTGCCTTCCCTTGTTCTCCAGCTTGCAGATAGAAGATTGTAGGAATTCTTGGCTTTCATAATCATGTGATCCAATTCCTATAACAAATCTCCTTTTATATATCTGTCTTGGTCTGTCTGGGCTCCTCTAATGAAATACCGTAGATTGGGTAGCTTATAAATAACAAACATTTATGTCTCACTGTTCTAGAGGCTGGAAAGTCCAAGGTCAAGGCACTGGCAGATTGGTGTCTGATGAGGGCCTGCTTTGTCACAGACAGCACCTTCATGCTGTGTGCTCACACGGTGGAAGGGGTAAGGCTGCTCTCTGGGGCTGTTTTGTAAGGGTACTAATCTACTCATCCCATTCATGAGGACAGTCCTCATGACCGAATTACCCCACAAAGGCCGTATCTCCTAATACCTTCACACTGTGATCAGGTTTTTACATATGAATTTGGCGAGCCCAAATATTTGCACCATAGCTATAATTACACACACACACACACACACACACACAGAATTCTCAGAGGTTCTCTGAGAATTCTAACAGATAATCATAGCAATCTAACTAACTGTTCATCATAGCAATCTGGATAAACAATTATGCTGCATCCTATGTGACAGAATGCAGTGGAGTATCTCTTCATGTATTTAATTTAATTTAACTTTCTTCAACTTTTATTTTAAGTTCAGGGATACATGTGCAGGCAGGATGTGCCATGAGGCTTTGCTTCACAGATCATCTCATCACCTAGGTATTAAGCCCAGCATCCATTAGCTGTTCTTCCTGACGCTCTCCCTCCCCCCAGGCCCCCTCTCCAACAGGCCCCAGTATTGTTGTTCCTCCCATGTGTCCCTGTGTTCTCATCCTTCAGCTCCCACTTATAAGAGAACATGTGGTATTTAGTTTTCTGTTCCTGCATTAGTTTGCTGAGGATAATGGCTTCCAACTCCATCCATGTCCCAGCAAAGGATATTATCTCACTCCTTTGTATAGCTGCACAGTACTTCATGGTATATACGTACCACATTTTCTTTTTTTTTTTTTTTTTCTTTTCTTGAGACAGAGTCTCACTCTGTCACCCAGGCTGGAGCACAGTGGCAAGATTTCTTGGCTCACTGCAGCCTCTGCCTCTTGGGTTCAAGTTATCCTGCCTCAGCCTCCCAAGTAGCTGGGATTACATGCTCATGACACCACACCCAGCTAATTTTCATATTTTTGTAGAGACGGGTTTTCTCTATGTTAGCTGGCTGATCTCGAACTCCTGACCTCAAGTGATTCACCTGCTTGGCCTCCCAAAGTGCTGGTATTACAGGTATGAGCTACCATGCCCGGCCATGTACCACATTTTCTTTACCCAGTCTATCACTAATGGACATTTAGGTTGATTCCATCTTCATGTATTTTAAATTCCCTTAATTATTTTTCTTATTTTTATCCTTCTATGCTGTCACCAGATAATATGCTCAGATCTCTCTTTTCATTTATTAATCATATCAGCTGTGCCTAATATAATGTTTAACCCAAGTATTCAATATTATATTCATATATTGTATTTTTCATTTTTATTTCTGGAAGTTCCATTTGGTCATTTTTCAAATCTTCTGGTCATTATTGCATAGTGCCTCAATCTTTACTCATGTTTTTGATTTTTTAATTTCTGTGTTTATTCATTTTAAGCATATTTGTTTTATTGTCATTTTCTGATGATTCTATTATTTCAAGTCCTTTGTAGCTCAGTCCCCAAAGGAGACTGTTTCCTCTGCTTTTGTTCACGGTGGGTTATTTATTAGTGTGTTGTAGTTTTGGATTGTGAGCTTATCATCAGTTAGTTCTTCATTGTTGGAAACTTGCTTGACCTGGGAAGATGTTGTATCGCTCTGTACTGAATGTTGTGTCTGCTACTTAAAAATCCAAAGGGTAGTAAAAATGATGGATCTTGCTATTACTAGCTTGGAGCTTCTCGAACTGGGCAGGAATTGCACATTGACTCCCTCCTAAATTTCTAAGAGGATAAACCTATAGTTACATGCCTTAGGGGAGAGCTTTTTTCTATACCACAAATTAGACATAAATGGAAAAGTTAGTTATCATCTCTTTATGCCTATATATAGGGTGTTTTTTCCTATTCAACATGTCTGCTAAAGGTTATAACCTCCTTATGAAGACCCAATCACATATTTCCTGTTCCTTTCTGTCTATTAAAATCTCATTTTCTCGTTTACCAAGTTACCAACATGCCTATAGTTCTGTACTGTTAGCTCAAACTCATTATTCTAGTTCTCAGTTCCTCTTCATTTTGGCTGCTGGATATTCCCATTCTTCTTGCAGGTTTGCAATGAAAATTATTTCTGTTACATCCTGCATAATTCCTAGATGTTTCATACCGGGAATATATTTGGGCTCTCTGATTTACCATATTACCAGAAAATAGAAGTGATAATTTATCATTAAGACTACATGACTAAATAGCTGAGGTTGCTTAACCCAGGTTAATAAATAGTTTAAAAATGAGATTTGAAGGCAGAGTAAAAAATGTTTTATTTATGTTTATGCTGCTGATGGAAGACATCTTCAGGCTTTGTTTTGTTTTTTGAGGAAAATAAGCACAAGAAACACTTGTAAATACTCTCATGGAGAAGCAGTTTCTAAATTCCTTTGGCTTAACACTCAAAGTATTTATATGTCATGGCACTTTCTCGACATTTATCCTTAATTTTTCTCTTTCTATCATTCAACTCATCCAATTTATCATAAATCCCATTGGTTTTATCTTTAAAACAGAACTAGAATCTGGACATTTTAACCCCCCACTGCTAACACCATAATCCAAGTCACCATCATCATCAGCCTGGACTTCTGAATCTTCTAAGTTACCTTACTGTCTCTACGTTTGTCCTCTATTGCCTATTCTCCATACAGCCAACATAAGATAGATCACGACCCTAAACTAAATCCTCTGGTGGATTTCCAAAACATTTAGAATAAAACGCAAAGCCCTTTTCTTTGGTCTACGTCATCAAACCTTTGGTTCCTCTTCACCACATTTTTCATATCTTCCCTTCACTTCATGTTAGACCCTATGCCTTCCCTAGTGTTCACCAAATATGCCAAGCATGCACTTGGCTCAGATCCTTGGCACTAGCTGTTCCCATTGCCTAAACACTCTTCCTCTGAATTCTGCATGGTTTTCTCCCTCACTTTATTCAGATCTCTGCTCAAATATCATTCCATTAGTGAACTCTTCCCTGAGCATCTTACCTAAAGTAGTACCCCTGCCATCATTATCTATCCCTTATATTGCTTTATTTTTCATAATATTTATCACCAATCTGTCATTATATTAGGATTAATTTGCTTATTTGTTTATTGAAATTCTCCCTCTACCAACATGTTAACTCCATGAGGGCAGGATCTTGGCTTTGTTCCCTGAGGGCTCCCTAATTCCTAGAACAGTAGCTGGGACATAGTAGACACTCAGTAAATCTTTGTTGGATGAACAAATAATTTTGCCCAGTAGTTGTTAGTTTTATACACAATCTTTCCTGTAGACCATGAATTCCTCAAGGGCAAGAATTCTGTTTTTAATTTTTGTGTGCCCAACAATTCCAACATTGCCTGGTACATGGTAGTTACCAAATAAATCTTCATTAAATGTCAGAAAAAATATGGTAGTTCTTTACTCCAAAACGCCGTACTAAACAATCCAAAGCAGATTTAACTGAAAGTATTTTGGCAGTTGTAAATCTAATAATCACCAAACCACATTGTTGTGCAGCTATAGTAAAATAAATGATCCTTGCTTTAATGAGTTGATAATAAAATTGGGAGACAAAATCGATGCATGTGAAATAATCATATAAATTAAATATGAATTAGAATGCATTTGGCAATACATTCAGTGAAAGGGAGCAGGCAGAAACTGTCTTGCCCAAAGGCAGACCTCTTAAAAATAAACACATATACTGCCTGAATTAACAATTGGCTTAATAAAAATGTGTTTGGGTCTTGACAGCCTAGGAAAGTAAGAATGGAAGACATTCAAATGAACTTAAATAAATTATAATTTATAGAGTTTCTTTTTAGGCAATATAACTTACTCCTTACTATGGACGATAAAATAATTAGTTCCTGCTCCAAAGAACTTTGAAACATTATTTGGGTAAAGAAGCCTTGTACTTAAGAGGAGCTAAACAATTGAGCACTGTCAACAATGAATTATATTACAAGGTAGTGTAAGATAAGGGTCTCACTAATGTATGAATAGGGTTCAGGGAAGGAAAAGAACATTGTTGACTGGGGTTATTAGAATGGTTTCTTGGAGGAAAAAGTGAAAGTAAAGAGTGTTATTCAGTTCAAACTGGCCTGATGTGGATATCTACTTGTTTTACAATTGATGTGCAAAGTCCATTGACCTTCCTACTGTTATACTGTGGACTCTACCAGTAAATAAACACCACAATTTCTTTGCCTTGTTTTTTGTTGTATTATTTTAAAGGAAGTCCAAGGATCACGTACCTCCTTTTACCTGGCCCACCCGAGTTAAAGGTACAACAGTCTTCATGTAATGAATCACAAGGATTGGATGTTACTAATTCTACACCTGCTATCTGCCAATGACAGCTAGAAAAACAAACTTGCCTTCTAAAATGTTATGTTAATTTTTTTAAATATGGAATATCAGATGTATCTCAATGCTTTAGGATCAAAGTAGTCCATTGTCGGAAAAAAATGATGTTTTAAATGACACATCCCTTTGAAATTAAATAAGCGATTTCTACCATTTCCATCTCTGCTGATCATGTGTAGTGAATCCTGTCCTCCAGAGAAGTAAGGATTCCACAAAGGAATATAAATCATTCTACTATAAAGACACAAACACACATATGTTTATTGCAGCACTATTTACAATAGCAAAGACAGGCAACCAACCCAAATGCCTGTCAATGATAGGCTGGATAAAGAAAATGTGGCACATTCATACCATGGAATATTATGCAAGCATAAAAAAGAATGAGATCTTGTCCTTTGCAGAGACATGGATGAAGCTGGAAGCCATCATCCTCAGCAAACTAACACAGGAACAGAAAACAAAATACCACTTGTTCTCACTCATAAGTGGGAGTTGCACAATGAGAACACATGGACACAGAGAAGGGAGCAACACACACTGGGGCTTGTCGGGGGGGTGAGGTGCAAGGGGAGGGAGAGTATTAGGACAAATACCTAATGCATTCAGGGCTTAAAACCTCTATGATGAGTGATAGGTGCAGCAAACCACCATGGCACATGTATACCTATGTAACAAACCTTCACGTTCTGCACATGTATCCCAGAAGTTAAAGTAAAATAAATAAATAAGAAGTAGGGACTCCAGATATCAAGGCCAACCTAAGGTTCCTGTATTCTGTGATCTTGAGGTTCTTCCAATGACTTGGCATAATTTTCCAGATGACTACAGTATGTGAAACTAGTAGTCCCAAAGTCTACAATTTACGAAAGTGCCAAATTTTATTTTAAAAGTGGTCTTTTGGCTAAATGGGAGTGTGGTAGGATTATAACTCTTTGGATAATGTGTTACAATTGTAGATGATTTAAACATACATTCTGTAAGTCAAGTGTTTCATTCTATGCGATTTGTAGGTAGAATAATTTTAGGGTTTTTGTTATTGTTAACAAATCCACTTGAGTAATTCAGAGTCGTCATAGGATTTTTTTTTGTCTTTCTTCTACAATAATTTTGTATTTTTTTCTCTGTTGGCTTTGTTTATATTTTTAAGTGATTATACAACAACTCAAATGGCAGTCTGAAAGGACTGTAATTCTTAGGAAAGTGTTTTATAAATGACTATCATATAAATGTGAATCTTACTGGTAAATTGTATTCTACTGATCTGATTTCTAGAAGTGTAAGATTTTTCATTTCTTTTTAAAAAATCTGTTCCCTCCATTGACCCAGAAATACTGCAATTTTTTTTTTTTTTTTTTTTTTTTTTTTTGAGATGGAGTCTCACTCTGTTACAGGCTGGAGAGCAGTGGCGCGATCTTGGCTCACTGCAACCTCCATCTCCCGGGTTCAAGTGATTCTCCTGCCTCAGCCTCCAGCATACCTGGGATTACGGGCATGTAATTAGATATGTGAAAAATCCAAGATACTAACCTGAAAAACAAATAAGAAAATTTAAGCTGGGTTCAGTCGGTCACATCTGTAATCCCAACACTTTGAGGGACTGAGGGAGGAGGATCACTTGTGCCCAGGAGTTTGAGAGCAGCCTGGGCAAAATAATGAGACTCTGTCTCTATATTTAAAAAAAAAAGCTTAAAAATAGCTTAGCATGGTGGCAAACACCTGTAGTTCCAACTACTTGGGAGGCTGAGGTAGGAGGATCACCTAAACCTAGAGGTCAAAGGCTGTAGTGAGCCATGATCATGCCACAGCACTCCAGTCTGGGCAACTGAGTGAAACTTTGTCTCAAAAATAAATAAATAGGGGGCGGAGCAAGATGGCCGAATAGGAACAGCTCCAGTCTCCAACTCCCAGCGCGAGCGACACAGAAGACCCGTGATTTCTGCATTTTCAACTGAGGTACTGGGTTCATCTCACTGGGGAGTGCCGGACGATCGGTGCTGGTCAGCTGCTGCAGCCCGACCAGCGAGAGCTGAAGCAGGGCGAGGCATTGCCTCACCTGGGAAGCGCAAGGGGGAAGGGAATCCCTTTTCCTAGCCAGGGGAACTGAGACACACAACACCTGGAAAATCGGGTAACTCCCACCCCAATACTGCGCTTTAAGCAAACAGGCACACCAGGAGATCATATCCCACACCTGGCCGGGAGGGTCCCACACCCACGGAGCCTCCCTCATTGCTAGCACAGCAGTCTGTGATCTACTGGCAAGGCAGCAGCGAGGCTGGGGGAGGGGCGCCCGCCACTGCTGAGGCTTAAGTAGGTAAACAAAGCTGCTGGGAAGCTCGAACTGGGTGGAGCTCACAGCAGCTCAAGGAAACCTGCCTGTCTCTGTAGACTCCACCTCTGGGGACAGGGCACAGTAAACAATAACAAATGCAGCAGAAACCTCTGCAGATGCAAACAACTCTGTCTGACAGCTTTGAAGAGAGCAGTGGATCTCCCAACACGGAGGTTGAGATCTGAGAAGGGACAGATTCCCTGCTCAAGTGGGTCCCTGACCCCTGAGTAGCCTAACTGGGAGACATCCCCCACTAGGGGCAGTCTGACACCCCACACCTCACAGGGTGGAGTACACCCCTGAGAGGAAGCTTCCAAAGCAAGAATCAGACAGGTACACTCGCTGTTCGGAAATATTCTATCTTCTGCAGCCTCTGCTGCTGATACCCAGGCAAACAGGGTCTGGAGTGGACCTCAAGCAATCTCCAACAGACCTACAGCTGAGGGTCCTGACTGTTAGAAGGAAAACTATCAAACAGGAAGGACACCTACACCAAAACCCCATCAGTACATCACCATCATCAAAGACCAGAGGCAGATAAAACCACAAAGATGGGGAAAAAGCAGGGCAGAAAAGCTGGAAATTCAAAAAATAAGAGCACATCTCCCCCGGCAAAGGAGCGCAGCTCATCGCCAGCAACGGATCAAAGCTGGACGGAGAATGACTTTGACGAGATGAGAGAAGAAGGCTTCAGTCCATCAAATTTCTCAGAGCTAAAGGAGGAATTACGTACCCAGCGCAAAGAAACTAAAAATCTTGAAAAAAAAGTGGAAGAATTGACGGCTAGACTAATTAATGCAGAGAAGGTCATAAACGAAATGAAAGAGATGAAAACCATGACACGAGAACTACGTGACAAATGCACAAGCTTCAGTAACCGACTCGATCAACTGGAAGAAAGAGTATCAGCGATTGAGGATCAAATGAATGAAATGAAGCGAGAAGAGAAACCAAAAGAAAAAAGAAGAAAAAGAAATGAACAAAGCCTGCAAGAAGTATGGGATTATGTAAAAAGACCAAATCTACGTCTGATTGGGGTGCCTGAAAGTGAGGGGGAAAATGGAACCAAGTTGGAAAACACTCTTCAGGATATCATCCAGGAGAACTTCCCCAACCTAGTAGGGCAGGCCAACATTCAAATCCAGGAAATACAGAGAACGCCACAAAGATACTCCTCGAGAAGAGCAACTCCAAGACACATAATTGCCAGATTCACCAAAGTTGAAATGAAGGAAAAAATCTTAAGGGCAGCCAGAGAGAAAGGTCGGGTTACCCACAAAGGGAAGCCCATCAGACTCACAGCAGATCTCTCGGCAGAAACTCTCCAAGCCAGAAGAGAGTGGGGGCCAATATTCAACATTCTTAAAGAAAAGAATTTTAAACCCAGAATTTCATATCCAGCCAAACTAAGTTTCATAAGTGAAGGAGAAATAAAATCCTTTACAGATAAGCAAATGCTTAGAGATTTTGTCACCACTAGGCCTGCCTTACAAGAGACCCTGAAGGAAGCACTCAACATGGAAAGGAACAACCGGTACCAGCCATTGCAAAAACATGCCAAAATGTAAAGACCATCAAGGCTAGGAAGAAACTGCATCAACTAACGAGCAAAATAACCAGTTAATATCATAATGGCAGGATCAAGTTCACACATAACAATCTTAACCTTAAATGTAAATGGACTAAATGCTCCAATTAAAAGACACAGACTGGCAAACTGGATAAAGAGTCAAGACCCATCAGTCTGCTGTATTAGGAGACCCATCTCACACGCAGAGACATACATAGGCTCAAAATAAAGGGATGGAGGAAGATTTACCAAGCAAATGGAGAACAAAAATAAGCGGGGGTTGCAATACTAGTCTCTGATAAAACAGACTTTAAACCATCAAAGATCAAAAGAGACAAAGAAGGCCATTACATAATGGTAAAGGGATCAATTCAACAGGAAGAGCTAACTATCCTAAATATATATGCACCCAATACAGGAGCACCCAGATTCATAAAGCAAGTCCTTAGAGACTTACAAAGAGACTTAGACTCCCATACAATAATAATGGGAGACTTCAACACTCCACTGTCAACATTAGACAGATCAACGAGACAGAAAGTTAACAAGGATATCCAGGAATTGAACTCATCTCTGCAGCAAGCAGACCTAATAGACATCTATAGAACTCTCCACCCCAAATCAACAGAATATACATTCTTCTCAGCACCACATCGTACTTACTCCAAAATTGACCACGTAATTGGAAGTAAAGCACTCCTCAGCAAAGGTACAAGAACAGAAATTATAACAAACTGTCATTCAGACCACAGTGCAATCAAACTAGAACTCAGGACTAAGAAACTCAATCAAAACCGCTCAACTACATGGAAAATGAACAACCTGCTCCTGAATGACTACTGGGTACATAACGAAATGAAGGCAGAAATAAAGATGTTCTTTGAAACCAATGAGAACAAAGATACAACATACCAGAATCTCTGGGACACATTTAAAGCAGTGTGCAGAGGGAAATTTATAGCACTAAATGCCCACAAGAGAAAGCAGGAAAGATCAAAAATTGACACTCTAACATCGCAATTAAAAGAACTAGAGAAGCAAGAGCAAACACATTCCAAAGCTAGCAGAAGGCAAGAAATAACTAAGATCAGAGCAGAACTGAAGGAGATAGAGACACAAAAAACCCTCCAAAAAATCAATGAATCCAGGAGTTGGTTTTTTGAAAAGATCAACAAAATTGACAGACCACTAGCAAGACTAATAAAGAAGAAAAGAGAGAAGAATCAAATCGACGCAATTAAAAATGATAAAGGGGATATCACCACCGACCCCACAGAAATACAAACTACCATCAGAGAATACTATAAACACCTCTACGCAAATAAACTGGAAAACCTAGAAGAAATGGATAATTTCCTGGACACTTACACTCTTCCAAGACTAAACCAGGAAGAAGTTGAATCCCTGAATAGACCAATAGTAGGCTCTGAAATTGAGGCAATAATTAATAGCCTACCAACCAAAAAAAGTCCAGGACCAGATGGATTCACAGCTGAATTCTACCAGAGGTATAAGGAGGAGTTGGTACCATTCCTTCTGAAACTATTCCAATCAATAGAAAAAGAGGGAATCCTCCCTAACTCATTTTATGAGGCCAACATCATCCTGATACCAAAGCCTGGCAGAGACACAACAAAAAAAGAGAATTTTAGACCAATATCCCTGATGAACATCGATGCAAAAATCCTCAATAAAATACTGGCAAACCGGATTCAACAACACATCAAAAAGCTTATCCACCATGATCAAGTGGGCTTCATCCCTGGGATGCAAGGCTGGTTCAACATTCGCAAATCAATAAACATAATCCAGCATATAAACAGAACCAAAGACAAGAACCACATGATTATCTCAATAGATGCAGAAAAGGCCTTTGACAAAATTCAACAGCCCTTCATGCTAAAAACACTCAATAAATTCGGTACTGATGGAACGTACCTCAAAATAATAAGAGCTATTTATGACAAACCCACAGCCAATATCATACTGAATGGGCAAAAACTGGAAAAATTCCCTTTGAAAACTGGCACAAGACAGGGATGCCCTCTCTCACCACTCCTATTCAACATAGTGTTGGAAGTTCTGGCTAGGGCAATTAGGCAAGAGAAAGAAATCAAGGGTATTCAGTTAGGAAAAGAAGAAATCAAATTGTCCCTCTTTGCAGATGACATGATTGTATATTTAGAAAACCCCATTGTCTCAGCCCAAAAACTCCTTAAGCTGATAAGCAACTTCAGCAAAGTCTCAGGATACAAAATTAATGTGTAAAAATCACAAGCATTCTTATACACCAATAACAGACAAACAGAGAGCCAAATCAGGAATGAACTTCCATTCACAATTGCTTCAAAGAGAATAAAATACCTAGGAATCCAACTTACAAGGGATGTAAAGGACCTCTTCAAGGAGAACTACAAACCACTGCTCAGTGAAATAAAAGAGGACACAAACAAATGGAAGAACATACCATGCTCATGGATAGGAAGAATCAATATCGTGAAAATGGCCATACTGCCCAAGGTAATTTATAGATTCAATGCCATCCCCATCAAGCTACCAATGAGTTTCTTCACAGAATTGGAAAAAACTGCTTTAAAGTTCATATGGAACCAAAAAAGAGCCCGCATCTCCAAGACAATCCTAAGTCAAAAGAACAAAGCTGGAGGCATCACGCTACCTGACTTCAAACTATACTACAAGGCTACAGTAACCAAAACAGCATGGTACTGGTACCAAAACAGAGATATAGACCAATGGAACAGAACAGAGTCCTCAGAAATAATACCACACATCTACAGCCATCTGATCTTTGACAAACCTGAGAAAAACAAGAAATGGGGAAAGGATTCCCTATTTAATAAATGGTGCTGGGAAAATTGGCTAGCCATAAGTAGAAAGCTGAAACTGGATCCTTTCCTTACTCCTTATACGAAAATTAATTCAAGATGGATTAGAGACTTAAATGTTAGACCTAATACCATAAAAATCCTAGAGGAAAACCTAGGTAGTACCATTCAGGACATAGGCATGGGCAAAGACTTCATGTCTAAAACACCAAAAGCAACAGCAGCAAAAGCCAAAATTGACAAATGGGATCTCATTAAACTAAAGAGCTTCTGCACAGCAAAAGAAACTACCATCAGAGTGAACAGGCAACCTACAGAATGGGAGAAAATTTTTGCAATCTACTCATCTGACAAAGGGCTAATATCCAGAACCTACAAAGAACTCAAACAAATTTACAAGAAGAAAACAAACAGCCCCATCAAAAAGTGGGCAAAGGATATGAACAGACATTTCTCAAAAGAAGACATTCATACAGCCAACAGACACATGAAAAAATGCTCATTATCACTGGCCATCAGAGAAATGCAAATCAAAATCACAATGAGATACCATCTCACACCTGTTAGAATGGCAATCATTAAAAAGTCAGGAAACAACAGGTGCTGGAGAGGATGTGGAGAAATAGGAACACTTTTACACTGTTGGTGGGATTGTAAACTAGTTCAACCATTATGGAAAACAGTATGGCGATTCCTCAAGGATCTAGAACTAGATGTACCATATGACCCAGCCATCCCATTACTGTGTATATACCCAAAGGATTATAAATCATGCTGCTATAAAGACACATGCACACGTATGTTTATTGCAGCACTATTCACAATAGCAAAGACTTGGAATCAACCCAAATGTCCATCAGTGACAGATTGGATTAAGAAAATGTGGCACATATACACCATGGAATACTATGTAGCCATAAAAAAGGATGAGTTTGTGTCCTTTGTAGGGACATGGATGCAGCTGGAAACCATCATTCTTAGCAAACTATCACAAGAACAGAAAACCAAACACCGTATGTTCTCACTCATAGGTGGGAACTGAACAATGAGATCACTTGGACTCAGGAAGGGGAACATCACACACCAGGGCCTATCATGGGGAGGGGGGAGGAAGGAGGGACTGCATTGGGAGTTATACCTGATGTAAATGCACACCAACATGGCACAAGTATACATATGTAACAAACCTGCACGTTATGCACATGTACCCTACAACTTAAAGTATAATAATAATAAATAAATTAAAAAATAAATAAATAAATAGATAGATAAATAAACAGATAAATCAGTTGGCTGGAACAAAAAATAGAATTAATAATCTATATTCCTGTTATTTATTAAATACAAACCATTTTAAAATATGTAAGAAAATATAATATTTATGCTGACTACCAAATAAAATCATGAGGAATATAACAAATGTTCAAAAAATTACTTAAGTTTAAAAATATGTGAAAGATCAAATGTAAACAGATTGAGAGGCATGTCCTTTTCTTGTGTAGAAAGAATTAGCACCATAAATAAACAAAATCGGCTAGGCGTGGTGGGTCACGCCTATAATCCCAGCACTGGGACGCTGAGATGAGTGGATTGCTTGAGCTCAGGAGTTGAGACCAGCCTGGGCAGCATAATGAGACCCCATCTCTACCAAAAAAACACAAAACATTAGCTGGGCATTGGGGCATGTGCCTGTGATCCCAGCTACTTAGGGGGCTGAAGTGGGAGGCTCTCTTGAGCCTGGGAGGCAGGGACTGCAGTGAGCCGAGATTGTGCCACTGCACTCGGGTGACAGAGCAAGACCCTATCTCAAAAATAAATAAATAAATAAACTAAATCTCTCTAAATAAACTTATAAATTCAAGGTAACCTATACACCAAAAACTATGTCAACAAGAGTGTACACATAATAGATTACCTGATACTAAGTTCATACGTTAAAAAAGTGAGAAAACTCAGGAAAATTGTGAAAAAGAAGAGGGATGATAAATGACTAACTCTAGAAGACATTTAAATATATTATAAAACTACTGTGATTAAAACAGTGTAGTACTGATCAATGGATTAGTAAAGGAGTTGATAAACTTCTTCTGTAAAGAACCCCGTGGTAAATATTTTTGATTTACGGGCCACAGAGTCTCTTATAATTATCCAATTCTGTCACTGTAGTACAAAAGCAGCCATAGACAGCACATAAGTAAATAGTCATGACCCCGTTCCAGTGCAACTTTCTTTACAAAAACAGGTGGATGTCTGGATTTGTCTTACTGGGCAGAAGAACATGGATTAAAAGAAAAATCCAAAAATAAACAAAAAAGCATACGGATAATTAGCATATGAAAAAGCAGGCATAGCATATCAGTGAAGAAAGGATAGATTGCTCAATAGATTTTCCAAACAAGTGAGTATCCATCTGGGAAGAAAAATACAGTTGAATCCTTATCTTATTCATTAAACAATTCCACCTGGATTAAGAATTGAAACATAAAAGTTAAAATCATTAAAGTACTAGAGGAAAACAGGAGAATATTTGTATGAAGTAAGAATGGAAAAAGTCTTAAAAAGCATGAACTAAACCCAGAAGCCATAAATGAAAAGATTCAAAAATTAGATTTCATAAAAATAAAAATTTCTGCATGGTAAAATCTACCACCAGTAAAAAGTTGGGGCTGCAAGGAAGGAGAAACACTGCCAACTCATTTCACAGATCTTACAGCTTGTGATTGATGTAACAGTTTCTGTCATTTGTGTAATCGAGTTTTCCATGCTATTTTACTTTAAGTACCAATAAATACCAACATTTCTGTTATGGTAATACCGTTATCTTGGTATTCTAAAAATTTGATGTAAAGATCAGTCATTTGAAATGAAGATCAATCATTCAATTTCTCAGTTTAGGAAGAAGAACACAAAACACCTTCCATTCTCCCAGTCTCGACAGGTGCAAGCCCATGTAAACCTCAATATGCAAACTTGTCTCCTTTTTCATCATTAATTGAGGAATGATTGGGATGAGGGGGGATCTGTGTTTACAAGCTGACAAGTTAAAGAACTTTCTTCCTACAATCGCTGCTGTGCAATTTTTTATGAAAATGCTTGCTGAACAAAACTCTTTTCAATAAAGAGACTAGACACTTTGTGAAAATTGTGAATTGAACAAAAGCGCACTCACTTAGAAACCATTCTTCTATGCCACGACAATCCTCAAGAGAAGGAAGGCAATGACGACAAACAAATGAAAGCTTATATTGCAAGAATAACTTTTACTCTAGCTCAAAGACTTTTTAAACCAGTGAAATATTAATGCAACAATATTGACATTAATACAGATCAGTTTTTATCAAAATTTTAAACTATAGTGATTAAACCTAAATTAACAAAGAAACAAAAAAAGCTTCCAGTGATATGAAAGTAACGGCTCACTTTCGATATAATGCTTACAATATCTGTTAAAGAATAAAGAATCGATTAAAATTATCTCATCAACAAAGAGGTAGGCTTATTTGGAGGTGAATCCCAAGGAAAAAAATTAAAGTTGTCTTATATTTATCTTCTCATTGTTCCTCAGACTACTGGAGCATCAGAACGAGGTACAGAATGAGACTTTGGTCAAGATTCACCTTAGCAACTATTGTGGCTTGAACTGAGTCCTCTCTTCTCCCCAAAATCATGCTAAAGTCCTAGCTCCTGGTATCCATGAATGTGACTGTACATGGAAATAGGATCTTTGCAGATGTAATATAATTAAGTTGAGGTCATAATCCAATAAGACTGGTGTCCTTATAAGAAAAGAAAACAGAGACATAGACATACAGGAGGTATGTCATGTGTCAACAGAGGCAGAGGTTGGTGTGATGTGTCTACAAGCCAAGGAACTCCAGGGACTGGCTCCAACATCCGCAAAGAGGTAAGAAAGTGTTCTTCCCTAGAACCTTTGGAAGGAGAATGGCCCTGCTGGAACCTTATTTTTGGATTTCCAGCCTCCAGAACTGTGAGAAAATAGATTTCTGTTGCTTTTAGCCACCCAATGTATGGTACCATGTTACAGCAGCCCTAGGCTGTATTAGTGTCCACTAATACAAGGACTGAACTCCCCTGCACTTCCCGAGTGTTCTCCTGTCCCTACTGCATTCTCCAGAGAAACCAGTCCCATGCCCATGTCTGGCAGTACTGGAAGGAGCTGCAGCCCCTGTGATTCTGGTCAGGCTGGGCTCCTCCTGAGAGATGGGCATGCAAAAGGCCCTGGCAGACCCTCAGTCTACTCTGGAGAAGGCGAGCTGCTGGCAGAGGGACTAGATGAGGTAGAAAAAGCTAAATTTGAAGCTACAGTGACAGCAGCATCATGGGTTCTCCATAATCAAAGTGGCCAAGGTACCAGGAGATGGGGAGGCTGAAGGACCAGAGGCAGCCCATAACATGTGGCCGACACAGCTCATTCTACTGCTCTTGGATTCAGCTTCTTCTCCCTCCCAGTGCTTCCTACGTTTCCAATCCTTCTTGTTCATCTCCGCCCTGCATCTTTTCTTCTCAACCTGTTGTCTTTTTTTTCTGTTACAGAGAAAAGGTATTTTATTTTAAAACTTTTCATAGTCTTCCAAGTACCAGGCACTGTACTAAGCTCCTTTAAGGAAAAACACTTTATTTTCAGAGCAGTTTTAGGTTCACGGCAAAATTAAGCAGAAAGTACAGAAAGTTTCCATATACCCCTGACCCCCACACATGCACAGCCTCTCCCATGATCACCATCTTGCACCAGAGTGGTGCATTTGTTATACACGATGAGCCTATGTGAATGCGTCATTGCACCCAAAGTCCACAGTTTACACGGACTGGTGGTAAGTCACGGACATAAGATTCACTCTTGGTGTTGTACATTCTGTGGGTTTGACAAGCGCATAAATGACATGTACTAATCTTTGTAATATCACACAGGATAGTTTCGCTGCCCTAAAAATCCTCTGTGCTCCAACCAGTCATCCCTCCCTTTCCACCAGCCCTGTCAACCACTGATCTTTTTACTATATCCATAGCTTTGCCTTTTCCAGAATGCCCTACAGCTGGAATCATACGGTATGTAGCCCTTTCAGATTGGCTTCTCTCACTTAGTGTATGCGTTTACGTTCTCTTCATGATTTTTCATGGTTTGGTAGCTCCTTTCTTTTTAGTCCTGAATAATATCCCATTGTCTGGATATACCACAGTCTCTTTACCCCGTTGTTTTTAAAGACATCCTGGATCCTCTCCCCGTAGCTGGTGTGTTTTCTCAGGCTCTGTGCCCTGCTAATTAGGCACCTCTCCTCATGCATAGTCCAGGCAATGTCATCATTAGGAGCTTAGGTTCTCAATCTGAATTCTCTGCTCAGACCTGGGCTCTAACGCTTGTTCCTTTGGCAAGCCATTTAATCTCTCTCTACTTCAATGTCTCAATCTCCAAAATGAAGGATAAAACAATCACTTTCCTCATAAGGCAGTGATATTAAATGAAGTAGTAGCTATAAAGAACTTAGCACAGGGCCTGGCTCCTTACATGTTTAGAGGTGTCAATTTTGACTTGTTTTTAGGAGGCCAAAAAAATTGTTGGTTTAATTTTCTTCTACCCTCTGAATGATATGATTCTGAGACTTCTGAAAGTTATTACATGTGTCTACCATGTTATTGCATATGAACAAATAATTTACAAAATCATATATTGTCACCTAGCAACATTGCAGTAACAGAGAACAGAACAGAGAACCTGTTTTGTTATTCAAAACATTAAATTTTATATGGATTTAAGATAACATTTCCACGCCAGAGCAATGCTAATAATAAAATTGAATTCACACCGAAGGAAAGAGTTAATGAACCTAAAGACGTGCCATAATTTACCAGACGTACGCTGTGCTTCAGAAACCAATTATAACCTATTTCGATGTCTTGTAGACAAGGCCCAGGTGTTCACATCAAATCAATAATCAGAAAATGCCATTTAGGCCCCATCAACATTTCCCACTGGAGCTCTGCTAGCACTGACTTCAAGGAGAAAAGCAGCCTCCCTTCTTTGCAGCTGAAAAGTCTTCTTGAAATATGTCTGAGTGAATGCATTCAATGGCATCTCTTGCAAATAAATAGCTAAACAGAAAAGTATTCTGTGGATGGCATGCCACTTCAGGACTGTGGATCAACCTTATTAAAATATCGGCTATAAAACATTTGCTATGCACCCTGACAGGAAATGTGGGACTGAATAATAATTGTTTAATTTGTTGGGGATGGCTATAAAGAACATCTCTCTAGGGCATCAGGACCCTGAAGAGTTAGTGAATAAAACTGTCTAGCCTCTGGGAGTCCAGCAAACGTGTTATAGAGGTCTAGGAAAATTTGAACATTAAAAAGCTCTTTCTGACTCCTCAATGCCTAATTCAATACATTCTCAGAGAGCCTAATTACTCACATTGTATGTGAAGAAATGGAAAGAACGCACCAAGATTACTGAAAGGCAATTATCTCTTTACACAGAAAAAAAAATCGTCTATGGCACCTATAAAGCTTACCGAGAGAATGTACTGATGTGCCAAACGTCGAGAGGGCAGAATCGAGTTGAAAACACATCCTTTGAATAAATGAAGAGCATGCAGTTGAGTGACAGAGAGTGGTCAATGAATAGTGCACTTAAAACTGGAAATGAATTGGTCAATTAGCAAGAAGATTACTGTTTGCCAGATTTAGGCTTATTTAAAGAACAGATCACTGCAGCCTCATTTGCAGGAGTAGGCAGTATTTCCAGGGGAATGAATACTTGAATGTGCAGTGGCTCGATTACTGAACAACAGTTATGAAAGAAGACAATAGTGGTAACTAAGGAGTGAGATCCATGTTATTTTAGAGGTTATTACTGAAGCCAAAGAAGGATTGCACTTTTGATATGAAGCTGATTTTGAGTCTTCATCTGAGTCAAGGATATGTAGAGGCAGAATTGGTGATTGTCTGCATGGTAAAATTTTAAGGGGCACAAGGAAGATCTTTATTCCAAACACCTCTTAAACTTAGTATACTGCCTGACATCTTCACTGGTATTTATACCAACTAGAGATGTCTTTAAGTTTTCATATGTTCTCATATCAAAGAGTGTACTCATCTTGAGAGCATGGATAACTGCCTACCAGTCCTGCATGCCTTATGGTGAATTAGTTCATGTATACTTAATGCCTTCCAGTACCTAAGATAAGGTAAACTGAGGTAGCAGAAGATTTCATGAGGGCTAAATGGGGCACAAGAGATAATTTTTGATCATGAGAAACATTAGAAACAAGCTAGTCTGGGTGGACTTCCATCATGGGAACTTCAGTCCACCAGGTTAGAACATGCAGTGAGAAAACACATTGTAAGGATACGCACAGACCTGAGAGAACTGAGGAAGAAGAATGTGGCATTGAGATGGATGCATGGGTTTCAAAAACAAATTGCAACAACTTACAACTTGTTCTATGGCCATCTCTACAAACTTAGAGTATGAGACGTAAAAACCAGGCAAAAGGGGATGATACAAATCTTTTAGGCAACTCCCTACCCTGATTTTACCCTTAATATTAGAGTGTAGTGTTAAGTTTACTTAGGAGACTCACACAAAATGCCACAGCTGACTGGTAGATTTGAGGTGCAAGTCTCTTGATTTCCAGGGTTCTCTTCCTAAGACTGTTCATGAAAGTTACCATGGTCCCTCCCCTCATCCCCACCAGCATTTTACATAAGCCATTTCTCTGATGATCATTCTTGGATATGTGACTCTCTGCCAAGCCACTGTAATCATCTGAGAAAATAACATCAAAATCTTAAAAAAAAAAAAAAAAAATCCATGGAACCTGAAATTTCCACCGAGTTCTCAAGCTTTCTCTCTCACTCACTGGGGACATTTTTAGTTTTCCTTGCTCTGCAGCCTGCCAAGTATCCACAAGTATCCAGGATACCTAACCACAAATGGGAAAGACAGTCCAGTCTAATCAGACACTCAACCTAATCCCATTCCCAGGCAGCCTTGGAGCCATCACCAAGCCCTGAAAGTTCAGGGTCAAGTCTTTTGAAAAACAGCATGTAAGGCTCAAAACCCTCATGTACTGCTGTGCATCCTGCTTAAAAGCCTTCAGAAAGACTGCCAGCAAAGCTAGGAACACAGGAACTATTGTTTTAAACAGAGAGATTAGTTCTTCAAATAACACCAACCAATGTTCTCCTGAAAAGGTGTGTTCCTTTAAGAAATTTCTCTATGTAGAAATTCCTTACAGCCTTTATTCCTTCTCTTATTTACTTTTTCACTTCCTACTCTTTTTGCATGAATTCCACAAACATTGATGCAGAATATCCTGTGCTAGACACTGGAATACGAGTGTCGATGTGGAGATAAATAGAGAGAAAATAGTTTCTGCTTTGTGGGAGTTAACTGTCTATGCAGAAAAGTAAGGTGTGTAGAGAGAGAATTAAAATACAACATTATAAATGCTAGAGCAAGAAAGGAATTCGAGGTAGGAACAGGTATTAGCTTCCCGGAGAGAGTCAGCGAAGCTGCACTGAAGTGATGTTTAGTGTGAGTCTCCGAGGAATCTGGCTGGCTTTGAAATGCTTGTTTTATCTGGTCTATCTATTCTCTCCCCCACACTGTTAACGGTATCTTTTAGGGTGTGTGCCTGGCTCAGACTCGCTTCTTAAAGAATCCATCCCATCCACGTTTCTGGAGGGAATAGCAGTCCCCACCCTCTCCGTTCCAGCCACAGATGTCTGACCCACTGAACTGGTCTGATCTCACTGGGCTGAATAAACAGAGTTAGAGACAGAGGGGAGGAGGAAATTGAGCTGAAGGACCACCAGGCCTTCCACCACATGGGGACAGCTACAAAAAGAAGGTGATGAACAAGTGTGAAAGAGTAGAATGCAACAGACACACAGGGAGGAGCAGAGAGGCAAAGCCACCAGGCACCTCATTTAGAGAGTTGAGAAGAGCCTCCTGTGATGCCCGCCTGTTGTTCCAAAAACTGAGCTCAGAATGCTCTTTTTTTTTTTTTTTTTTTTTTTTTTGAGATGGAGTCTGGCTCTGTCGCCCAGGCTGGAGTGCAGTGGCGCCATCTCGGCTCACTGCAAGCTCCACCTCCCAGGTTCACACCATTCTCCTGCCTCAGCCTCCCGAGTAGCTGGGACTACAGATGCCCGCCACCTCGCCCGGCTAGTTTTTGTATTTTTTAGTAGAGACGGGGTTTCACTGTGTTAGCCAGGATGGTCTCGATCTCCTGACCAGGATACTCCTTTTAAAGAGATTCTTGTTTCCCTTGAACTTCTGTGAATGGGTTTCTGTTCTCTGCAACTAAAACATTTATTGACTTTCAAATTTTTTTTTAAATTATTTTTTATTTCCATAGGTTTTTGGTGAACAGGTGGTATCTGGTTACATGAGTAAGTTCTTTAGTGGTGATTTGTGAGATTTTCGTGCACCCATCAACTGGATACACTGAATCAATTTGTATACACAGAATCCAATTTGTAGTCTTTTATCCCTCACCCACTTCCTATCCTTTCCCCCTCCCTGCCCTGAGTTCCCAAAGTCCATTGTATCACTCTTATGCCTTTGCATCCTCATAGGTTATCTCCCACTTGTAAGTGAGAACATACGAGGTTTGGTTTTCCATTCCTGAGTTACTTCACTTAAAATAATAGTCTCCAATCTCATCCAGGTTGCTGCGAATGCCATTAATTCAGTCCTTTTTATGGCTGAGTAGTATTTATATATATTATATATATGATAACTGAGGTATATATATGTATATAATATATGATATAGATGATATATATATGTCACAGTTTCTTTATCCACTCATTGATTGATGGGCATTTGAGCTGGTTCCACATTTTTGCAATTGTGAATTGTGCTGCTATACATATGTGTCAGAAAGTATCCTTTCATATAATGACTTCTTTTCCTCTGGATAGATACACAGTAAAAATACCTGACATCAGGTATTACCTGATATCCGGTACATCAAAACTTTACTTTATAATAGACTTCCATACTTTACCCAAAAAAAACACAAAACTGACAATGATGGGAGTTCAACAGGAAGACAAGAAGAATCACATCAGAAAGTACCACTGGATAAAGCAGGGGAAAGAGGATTAGGGAGAGAGGACAGTGCTGAACAAGGTGAAGGTACTGCAAGAAAATGGTCATGCGTAGTAGGACCATTCTGTAACGGGTGTTTTGAAATGTTCAGTAACAACAGGTGAAGTCAGGTTTTTCTCCATATACTATAGCTTTGGGTGGTTTCCATTTCCTTCTTTATTGTTTTCCAAATATTCTACAATGAGCATGCATTTTGTATTCAGACAAAAAAACATGCATTATTTTAAAAAATTAGAAATAATCGTCTGACACCTGTTAATTAAAATTTGTAAAGAGTTAAACTAACAAAACACAACATAATTTATCTCCACAGAGTAATTAGAGGCTACCCCACTGAGGCATAAGCTTTGGAATGAGAGCCGAAGTCTTGAGGGCAGGGAAGTTGCCCAATGTGGAGTGAAGAGGGAAGAGGTAGCTAGAGCAACCCTGTTCAGGATGCCCATGGCCTGGGCTCTGGGGAGGTGGCTGCAGTACTTACAATGGGAGCCCGTGGGCCTTGCTCCTGTCTCCATGGACACTCCAAACTCTGCCAACACTTTTGTCGTCTGAAGTCCTGGTTGCCTTCCCCCAGCAAGCCCAGGCTGCAGGGTTGCTCTGCCTCCTCTAGGCTGCTATGGACTTCTCCTTGACTTAGCCAGAGGGAGGGAGGGCACAAACACACTTCAGAAAATGGTACAAGGCCAGGGGAGGGACTCTCCCTCCAAATTATTGACAAATTGAGGGCTGGGAACAGTTTACCTCCTTTTTGTCATTTAATGGTTACAGCAATCCTGTGAAAGTGGATACTGCCCTCATTTGGGGTACTGTCCTCATTTTGCATAAGAAGAAAGTGAGGTTGATGCCACTGAGGCAGGAAAAAGGGTCTGGAGGCAGGGAACATAAGTCCGATTCACACTTCAGCTATGACAGGAAGTAGCCTCTTCATAGGGCATATGCCCAGTAAATGATTTTGTTAACTCCTTTTCATTTACATAAGGCGTATATCAAGTAACCAATGGAATCCTTTAGAGGGTATTCAAACCCCAAAAAATTCTGTAATGGGGCCTTCGAGCCCCTATGCTTGGGTCCACTCCCACACTGCGGAGTGTACTTTCATTTTCTCTGCTTTTGTTGCTTCACTCTTCCCTTGCTTTGTGTGTTTGTTCAATTCTCTGCCCAAGACGCCAAGAACCCAGACACCCTCCACCAGTAACACCACTGGTTTTGAAAATGGCCCGACTGTCCCATAAAACTAATGTTTATGGTTTCTTTAAAAGAGTTAAAATTGACCTTTTCAGTCTTAAAACTTAAAAAAGTTACATTTGTCTTATCTAAGTTCCTTTCTCAGGAAATCAAGCATTAGGCCTCCCAGATAGTATCAAGAAACTAAAACTTGCCACATCACCTCATGCAGACAATGAGACACCAGACCCCTTAACCCATCATGATTGCCTGATGGACCACCTGCTTCCTGTGAACCAACTTCTCTTCCTTACCCCTCCCTAATTCCTATTTTCCCACACATGGTTACATTTAGCCAGTCAGGGGGATGAATTTGAGACTGATGTCCCATCTCAGCTGTGGCACCTGATTAAAGCTGCTTCCTTGGCAATACTTGTTGTCTAAGTGATTGGCTTTCTGTGTGGCAAGTGGCAGGACCTAGACAGAACCCCTGGTGTTTTGGTAACAATTTGCCAAGGCTAACTGCTAGAAAGGGTCACAGCTGAGATTCAAACCCAGGTTTTCTAACTCAGAAGCTGTAGTCCTGACTTACCACAAGCAAGCCCTTTCCAAAGCACCCATCATGGCACCCCTAGTTTCCTAAGGCCACTGCCCACTGGAACTGAGACAAAGATCCCCAAATGGAAAATATCTCTATGATGCCATGTCTGATGATCAGCAGCTTTTTCTCTGCAATCAGAACTGAGGCATAAAGTTCTTCATAGTACACAAGTGAAAACAGAGAAAAATCCCTGAGTCTGATTATATCCAGGTATTTTGGAGTGCAAAAAATGCCATATCACAGTGTTGCCATAGGAGGGATCCAGTTACTGTGGATTATCAGACATCCATGGCTCACTTTGTATTTGGTTTTCCAAGTTACCACTGATGAAACTGTCCACATCAGTAAAAAAGATTGCAAGTGTTTAAAAGTTAATTTTTATTTAATTTAAATTTTTGTTCAATTTAAAAAGCAGGAACTTATGGTTTCCTAATAGGAAATAAATCAAATGATTTTTTAAGATGCCAGGCATCACTATAGTCCTGTCATTACAGACCAAAGAGAAGAACAAATAAAATAAATGAGAGTTATACATTTGGGGTTGAGGAAAAGAATAAAAGGAAATCCATTATACCTTCTCTCCCTACCTAGCCTGCGGATCCCAGGGTCAAGGACAGTCAAAGTAAGGGATGCAGAAGGTTTGTTTTGTGTTGGAAAGTACAGAGAAGAGGAATCAATAATAGCACCTGCACTCCCCGCTCCTCCACTCCACTCTCAGGGCCCAGAGAACCACCCATCCACAAACAGCTGTCTACCTGCACTCAGCAGGGTGAATTATCATCTTTCTGCCATCCCAGGATGACCCTTGTATGGTTATGGAATTCTCAGAGGCATCTCTTTGCATGAAGGCATTGTTACTCTCTGTTATTTACAATCAAATAAATTCCAAAAATGGAGCCGTATGTGGATAATGTGATTGAGTAAGTATCATGATCTTTTCATACCTGCCCCAGCCTGTACTGGGCTAATGATTGTGGTGGTGTCTCTAAGCTTAACAACAGCTTATTAGACAAGGTACTCCAGAAAGACAGAACCAATAGGGTATAGATAAAGTCATAGATATAGACATTTGTTATAAGGAAATGGTTCATATGATTATGGAGGCTGAGAAGCCCGGCATTCTGCCATCTGTAAGCTGAAAATCCAGGAAAGTCAACGGTGTAGTTCCAGTCTGAGTCCAAAGGTCTGGAAATAGAAGAACTGATGGTGTGAGTTCTAGTCCAACTCTGAAGACCTGACAACCTGGACAGCCAATGGTGTAAGTGCTAGTTGGAAGGCAGGAGAAGATGGATGCCTCACTCAAGCAGTCAGGCAGAGACAGAACTCAAACCTCTCCCACCTCTTTGTTTTTTCAGGCTCTCAATAGATTGAATGGTGCTCACCCACATGGGCGTTGGGGTAGGAAGGGCAATCCATCTTACTTAGCCCACCAATTCAGATGCTCACTTATTCTGGAAACACCCTCAAAGATACATCAAGAGATAATGTTTAACCAGATATCTGGGAACACCACGGCCTAGTTAAATGGACACATAAAATTGACCATCACAAACAGTTTTAGCCACCACTAGAATTAACACTGAACAATTCCAGTTCCTAAGTGCAGAACTGGGATTCAGATCACATATATCTTCCTGGGAAAGAAGGGCACACTCCAAGACGGAGGCATCATCCAAGGGTAAATCCCTGCTAGGTTCGAAGAACCAGGGACTAGGGAGGAAGTGATGATAATGACAACAAATACTAATACAAATAACAATAGCAGGGCAGGCATGGTGGTTCATGCCTGTAATCTCAGAACTTATAGAGGCTGAGGTGAGAGGCTCACTTGAGGCCAGGAGTTAGAGACCAGCCTTGGCAACATAGCGAGACCCCTGTCCCTATGAAAATAAAATAAAAAATTAGCCAGGTGTAGTGGCCTGCACCTGTAGTCCTAGCTATTCTGGAGGCTGAGATGGGAGCATCGCTTGAGCCCAGGTGTTCTGCACTGCAGTGAGCTACGACTGTACCACTGCACTTTAGCCTGGGTGACAGAGCGAGACCATGTCTCTTAAAGAAAAAAAAAAAAACCAATAGCAATAAATCTGCATTAAGTACTTACTATAGGCCACAGACTGTGTTATCAGCTTTATGTCTTCTTATTTCTATTCACATCAGTTATAGAATCAGGATTATTATTATTATGTGTTTTATATGATTATAACATTTACCATCTTAACCATTTTTAAGTGTTCAGTAGCGTTAAGTATATTCACATTGTTGTGGAACCGATCTCTAAAAACAGGTATTTAACGATTAATACGATTTAATAATACATATTACTATGTATTACATAGTTTATTATGACGTATGTTATACATGAGGATATTGATGCCAAGAGTGGCTAATAAGTGATAGCCGCGAGATTTAAACTCACAGCACCAATGTTCTCTCCTTTTAAAGAGATTGATCATCAACTCTTTCCAGTGGAAAAGTGAAAAAGAAACTGTTGGTAAAATGGGATGGCTTGGGAAATTCAGTATTTCCTGCATTCTAATTTGACTCACTTAAACTCCAGGGAAGGACTGGTAGGACATGTCCCCTCCTGAGGGGACGTGAGCCTTGCCAGGACTCGCGACTCCGCAGGACCACTCCACCCCTGGTTGGGAGAGTGTGCAGGCATGGTGAGGGTCTCGGGTGGTCCTCTCCTGCTGCTTGCTAGCCCGGCCTGCGCCCCTTCCAGTTCCCTGCTGTGCTTCCTCTGGATGGGAGAAGCTGGCAGCTCGCTGCATTACCAAACTCTTCTGAACAGTTTCACATTTTAGGCCAGCAACATTCGAGTTCCATCTGACTGAGAACTTCACGCTGACCTTGAGACTGTCGTGGTCTTTGGGGACTGCCTACCTCCTAGGGTTCCAGTTCCCCTCCAATTGCTCATCAACTAAAGCTCTCAGAAGAGCAAATAGAGTCCAGCCTCAGATCCCATGACTGAAAAACGACTTCAAATTCGTTCTCTCACACACAGGGGAATATAACCGAGTATAACCGAGAATATAACCAGTATAACCGAGGAAGAAACAACTACTGAAAGATTCTAGTTCACTTACAACCAGCCCTAGCAAAAGTACTGAGCTCTCTCGTGGATATTGCTTGTTGTGGCTTTATTTATTCCAGTTATCAGACGAGAGCTTTGGTTTGCGTTTTTTAAATTTATTTATTTATTTTTATTTATTTATTTATTTTTGAGACACAGTCTCCCTCTGTCGCCCAGGCTGGAGTGCAGTGGTGCGATCTCGGTTCACTGCAAGCTCCACCTCCAGGGTTCACGCCATTCTCCTGCCTCAGTCTCCCGAGTAGCTGGGACTACAGGCGCCGGCCACCAAGCCCGGCTAATTTTTTTTTGTATTCTTAGTAGAGACCGTGTTAGCCAGAATGGTCTCGATCTCCTGACCTCATGATCCACCCACCTCTGCCTCCCAAAGTGCTGGGATTACAGGCATGAGCCACCGCACCCGGACTTTTTTGGGGGGGGGCGGTGGGGAGATCTCCCTTTTGTAGAGTGCCAATTATTTGTCGAATACATTTTTAAAAATAATTTGATTTTGATATTATAAGGCAATGCATAATTGGAAAAAAAAAAAAACCTGAAAAATGCCAAAATAGAACAAAAACAAATCCTCCTACCCAGAGGTAACTGTGAAATATCTGTATTCAAAGATCTATTGCACAACAATGCGAATATACTTCACATTATTGAGCTGTACACTTAAAAATTATTAAGATGGTAAGTTTTGTTATGTTTCTTACAATTTCAAATGTTTAAAAATGCACTTTCCACCACACGGTTCTTTCAGAGATTATATTCCATATGTTTCAAATATCAACTTTGCCCCTAAGGGACAGCTAATTCATTTCCTCAAAAAGATCTGCTAGGTAGAAAACAGAAAAAATCAACACAAGTACTTCAGAAGAGAAAAATGAATGTCTCCTCTTTACATGGAACTCTTTGGGTACTTTGCCATTAATGATCACCAACTGTGTAATACCAAAGACCTGCACCGTCACAACCCATCTCATTAAAAGCATTCTAATTTGAAAGTCATGCTTTTATAAATGCATATGTAAATGAAATGGAATTGAAGAACTGCTACAGCCCTTTGCACATGTTTAGCATCTATTTCTTTGCCTCAAGAGCTTGCGTATAAATGACACGGTGAATAAATTTGCAAGGAGATGCCAGCTTTGTAAGCTTCCCCCAGAATTATTTCTTTACCACAGTTGCAGAAATCATTCCATCAATGGTAACACTTGCATAATTTCCCCATCAAAGATTACATTCATTTAAAAATTTAATCTCCAAAATATGTCATCATCGGAATATCCTTCTTCAGTGAAGTACAGCAAGAAATATTTCTTTCTGCATTTCATTATGAAAACAGAATCTAGAAGATTCTACAATTTATGACAAAATAACATAGTAAGCTTTCTAAAATGTGACTTAATCCTGATACATTTCTTCAAATACTTGGCAATACTGGTATATTTACACCAGTATCTCCTGTCCAATAAACAGATTTTAGTTTGTCACTTCGTTTTCAACTAATAGTTCAGCTATTTTTATTACAGCAGGAAAAACAATGGCATATTGTCTCCTCAATGGCATACGACTTTTTAAAAAAAGAAGTATTGTATTATTCCTTTATCATGCTGCTGATAAAGACATACCCAAGATTGGGAAATTTATAAAGGAAAGAGGTTTAATTGACTCACAATTCAGCATGGCTGGAAAGGCCTCAGGGAACTTACAATCACGGCAGAAAGGAAAGCAAACATGTCCTTCTTCACATGGCAGCAGCAATGAGAAGTACTGAGCAAAAGAGGAAAACGCCCCTTACAAACCCATCAGATCTCATGAGAACTCACTCACTATCATGAGAACAGCATGAAGATAACCTCCTCCGTGATTAAATTACCTCCCACTGGGTCCCTCCCACAACATGTGGGGATTATGGGAACTACAATTCAAGATGAGATTTGGGTGGGGACACAGCCAAGCCATATCATGTATGCTTAGATTTAGCTTTTGTTTGTTTCTTTTTCTTTTTTATTGATACATCATATGTACATATTTATGGGGTGTATGTGATATTTTGATACAGGTATATACAACGTGTAATGTACAATGATCAAATCAGGATAATTAGAATAGCCATCACTTCAAACATTTATCATTTCTTTTATGAGCATTCCATGTCTTTTCTTCCAGCTATTTTGAAATAAATTATTGTTAACTATAGTTGCCCTACTCTACTATTGAACATTAGAACTTTTTCCTCCTATTTAACTGTATGTTTAATATCCATTGGCCTTTCTGTATATCCTCTTTTTCACCCTCCCAGGCTCTGGTAACCAACATTCTACTCTCTACCTTCATAAGGTAAATTGTATTAGCTCACATATTTGAGTGAGAACATGTGCTATTTGTCTTTCTGTGCCTGGCTTATTTCACTCAACGTAATGCCCTCCAGTTCCATCCATGTTGCCACAAAGGACGGAATTTCATTCTTTTTTATGGCTGAATATATTCCATTGTGTATAGGTACCACATTTCCCTTATCCATTCATCCACTGATGGACACTTAGGTTAATTCCATATCTTGGCTATGGTGAATAGTGCTGCAGTAAACATGGCAGGGGGATGCAGAAATCCCTTTGGTATACTTTTCTTTCCTTTGGAAAAATATCCAGCATTGAAATTGCTGCATCATACGGTAATTCTATTTTTAGTTTCTTGAGAAACCTCCATACTGTTTTTAATAATGGCTGTACTAATTTACATTCCCACCAACAGTGGGTGAGAGTTTTCTTTTCTCTGCATCTTTGCCAGCATTTGTTATTTTTTTGTCTTTTTGATAACAGCCATTTTTACTGGAGTGAGATGTCTCATTGTGATTTTGATTTGCATTTTTCTGATGATTAGTGATGTTAAGCATTTTTTTATATTTCTCTTGGCCATTTGTATGACATAAGACTGTGTTTATTAAGTCAGAAACCTCAAAAGCAGATGCTAAGTATGTATGAATATGCTTAGTATACTTTAATGATGTTCCGCATTGCATAAGGCAGGCCTTTAAACATCACGGAGAAAGATGTAGAAGTTTGTCTTTGTGTCTTGGTTAAGACAAAGTTTTTAAATGTCTTGCTAATGATGGCAGTTTTATATTTAATTAGCTAATATGAAAGGTATAATAAACACACAGGAAAAGTTTTATGATTCGTAATGTTGTAGTTAATAATAGACAAAATGTGTTATTAATAATATTTTGAATGGTTTTCTTGAAGAACTGTTTTTACTTATGTGACTAAAAGAAAGAGCCAAACCAGGAGTCACATCTGCCATTTTCTTGCTATTTATTTATGCTAACATTACTAGTATTACATGTAACCCATGTTTTCTTTGCAGGAGTCTTTTCAACTCAGTTATCAGTTTGGGAATATTAGCTTACATAAAACCAGATGTTGCAATTCACATTTAATTAAGTGCAATTCACATTTATTTAATTAAGCATGCATAAACCACAAAACATTGCCAAATGCTAGAAATAAGTGACCTAGTGAAGGTGCCTCTGTCAATCCTCCATGTGGCTGAATTTCTACTTCTCCCTCATTTATGGGAGGTGACAATGATCACCTGACATATAACACAAATTGGAGTGCAAGTATTATTGCACATTAAATAATAATAAATCTTAGTTTCTTTATTTTCAAGTATTTTGACAGATTTTTATCTTCAGAGCAGTTTTATGTTTATGGAAAAATTGGGAAGACAGAGGAGAATTCTCATATACCCTCACCTAGTTTCCCCATTATTAATCTTGTTCATTACACATGATACATCAGTTAATGAAACAATATGGATTTATTGTTATCAACAAACTTAATTTCTTTTAAAATTTTTAAACAAAAACTAAATAGATATAAAACTTCTAATATTCTCTGCCTGTGCCCCCATGGACATTGTTGTATACAGCAAATGTAATACATGAAAACTACAACCCCTAGAATGCACTGTTACTAAGACCCTTTCTGATTCCTCATTTATTCCCTGGGTACAACATCCCTAGTCTCTCACCTCCTTCACCATCTCCTCACCTCCTCCCTTGTCGTCTCCAGTGTTTTTTGGAATTTTCCATCTCTGCCCGAATTTAGAAAGGCGATGGGTTGCAGACAGGTGGAGATGAAAACAGGACCATCAAACTCGGGCAATTTCCAGAGAAGCCTACATGGGATAGAGAACACCTGTCTGCCTATTTTATGGTCCCTCTGAGCCTGGGTTCATGAGCCAGAGAACATTTGTTAGGGAGGTGCAAACCATCTTCATCTCTGCTTTTGCAGATGGTATCTGATTTGTGAGCCAATCCTGAGTGTGCCGTAAGTAAAAGCATGGTGGGTTATTCTCAGCCCAGCTCCATCTGCTTTATAATTATTGTCACTTCTTCCAAGATTCTGGCACTGAGTTGTCAGTCTTCATTTGTAACTGGCTTTGCTTTGGCTTTGTGGACATCTCAGCAAGGGGTTTGGAAAGGCTGATTGGAGGCTGTTAGCCAGGCACCATTTAGAACCAGAAGTCTCTTTGGCTTACTATGGAAATTCCCCAAATAGCTCTATTTGGGGATTGAGAAAGCCTAATGAGATTGAGGGGCTGGCTGGCTGACAATAAGAGTCTGCCAAATTAGATGTGTTATTAGAAATAAAACAGATTCTGAGTAGCCAAAAAGGCACTGCACAAATAACACACTTTGCTCACTACAGAAAAGGTAAGTTTGTTTAGCTTTCTTCCACAAGGGGAAATGCACCCCATAAGACACATTGGACATCTCAGTAAGAGGGAGTGGGTGGGGGCTTCTTCTAGGTTTCAGTGCATTCTGAATGGTTCTAATGAGAGTTCAAGGCAGTGGGGGCCAGTTCTGGACTGGATTTTGTCTAGAAGTAAAAACAATCTGGTGATGGGTCATCTTAATATTTATCTGGAGGCAGGAGATTGAGAACAAGTTGGTATTGATTAAGAAGGAGCAGTAACACACATTGCAAGGTGCATTATGAAGCTATGATTCAAGGCAAGAATAAATACTTTCTATGACGTTTTCAGCTCAAATAGTAATGAAGATTTTTACTTTAAGAAACAAACAAGTGAACAAGCAGTAACCAATGCATAAGTTGAAAGAGGGGGCTGTTTAGTCATTTTGTGGTTGTAGAGTGGCCTTATGTCTGGCTTGTTTACTCATGATCCTGGAATGGCTTTTTCTGAGCTTTACTTGTCTGCCAGAGTATGTTTACGTTCTGTTAGGACCATCACAGCCTGACTGCCAGCACCATTTTTCACTTTTTCACATAGTATCTTTTTATTCTATGCAACAAGTCTATGATAGTAGGTACTATTTTTATCATTGCATATTCCAGATGTGGAAATGAGTAAAAAGAGAGATTCAACAACCTGTTCTCATGTTGTTAACCACTGAACTACTAGAGCCTGGTGGGGAGAGCTTTTCTGTTGTTCTTCCAAGTATATCAGATGTCTAGGATTTTGGCCCAATGCAGTTCGTGATAAGTTCTAAATTGATCATGTGTTTACTATTTGAGTCATCATAGAACTGTCTGAACTGGCGAGTGCTACAAACCTAGGGCAGAAAAGGAAGATGATATATTAGGCTCCCATGACTATTAGCCATCATTATGCTGCCTGATGGCCTTGGATAAGCTACACCTTAGATTGAAACTGGAACTTAGAGAGCGAGCTCCAAGAGATTTAGTGGCAGTTGCTAAGCAAAGGGGTTGTATTTATAATATAATAAAAGTCCTTCTGCCTGACAGCATAAATCAGATGTTCTCCCCACTACATCATGTTCTGGGCTATAAGACAGATCATCTGGCGGTCTGAGACCACTGAACATAGACACAGGTAGGAAGCTGTAAGGAAGAAAGCTAGACTTGCTCCTTTGTGACTGAGGGGAGTTATCTTGAGGTTGGAAACACAGTATGTGGGCAGTGTAACTCCATGCCTGACGTGGATGCATATGCTTCTACTCTGCTTCTATTTCCAACTCTAAAACTCATTCTGTTGAATTTTCAAGTGGCTGCTGGCTCGTTTCTGTTATAAACTTGGCCATGCCTCTCCCAATGGAAAGGCAGATAACTACATCTTTGTTCTTTCACTGTCTTATTATAGATCCAGTATACATGTGAATTTGGGTAGGAGGAAAATATATTTGTTCAAATTTTGCAACTTGACTTTTTCTTCGTGAAGACAAAGCGAAGCACTGGGACAGTTATTATGTAAATCAGGAAAAAAACATCAAAATACTTGTTTTTAAAAATGCATGTCAGTGTTCTGTATCTTGATTATGGTGGTGGCTCCATAACTATGTGTTTGTCAAAATTCATAGAACTATATGCTGAAATGGGTGAATTTTATGATAGGTAAATTAGACCTGAAAAAACCTAGCTTTTGAAAGTTGTGTGTTAGAAGGCAAAAAGAAGCATTCTTATGGCCAAGAGCCACTGGACATCTGACAGCCTTGCCCTTCATGTCATCTCACTCTTCTAGGCCTAGGCTGAGATGGGTGCTACAGAGCAGGAGTGCCTGGGGGGCAGGCAAGCCCAGGGTGGAGCTGCTGGTGATGCTGCAACCTACAAATGAAGATGCACTGTGGTTGGGCTTTCCTTAAGTCTCTTTAATAAGACAGGTCCTTTCCATAAAGGAAGATGAGGGTCCTACAATGCACAGAGAGAGGAGCAAGGAATAGAAGTTAAAAAGAAGTAAAGGCCAGGCACAAGGACTCACACCTACAATCCCAGCACTTTGGGAGGCCAAAGCAGGAGGATTTCTTGAGCCCAGAAGTTTGAGACCAGCCTGGGCAACATAGTGACGACCTGTCTCTATAAAAATTAGCCAGGTGTGGTGGCGCATGCCTATAGTCTCAGCTACTCAGGGAACTGAGGCGGGAGAATCACCTAAGCCTGGGAAGTCAAGGCCACAAGTGAGTGTAATCAACACTGTGCTCCAGCCTGAGTGTCAGAGTGAGGCTCTGTCTCAAAAACAACAACTAGATTAAAGAAAAAGAAAGAAGTAGAGCCTGAGCCAGTCATTCCAGCTGCAGGACACATGGAGGGGCAGGAGATGATGGGGCGGGGGTGATGATGGAGGAGTGGGAGACAATGGTGGGGGTAGGAGAAGACAACTCAAGGCAGGCTAAAATACGCTCCTGGAAACATCCCCAACTAAACAAACCGTTAAGCAACAAGAGCATCACGACCTCCATTATTTACCATTGTTCTGGAAATTCTGCTCATTGCAATGAGGAGACAAACATATAAGAGAAAAAAACTCTTTGGAAAAGGCAATTATTATGAACCACAAGTAACAATATTGTTAACCCAGAACTTCCAAAGAAATTTACTGAAAAAGGTATAAAAACTTAAACCAAAATTTGATAGTTGGCAATTACAAAATAAATGTACAAAAAGTTTTCCCAGTACAATACTTACCAGATGAAAAATACAAAGAAAAAAAGTGTTATTCGCAATGGCAATACTATGTATAAACTAGACAAGAGTAAATTGAACAAGAAATATGCTGTACCAGTATTAAGAAAGAAGAGGAGGAGGAGGAGGAGAAGGAGGAAGAGGAGGAGCAGGAAGAGGAGGAGGAAGAGAAGGAGAAGATGAGAGAGAGAGAAGGAGAAAGGGAGAGAGAGAAGGAGAAAGGGAGAGAAAGAGAAATACAGAGATCATGCTTCTGCATTGGAGCATGTAGTATTTAAAAGATAAGAGTTCTTTTGAAATTAATGTATAAATTTAATGCAATGCTAATCAAATTTTCAAGGGGATTCTAGAGTTAATTTGTAGATACAATTGAGCAAAAATAACAGGAAACCATTAGGGTAAAGAGAACGATGAAAAAGAACTTACACTAGCAGATGAATAGATATATTTTAAATCTATGGTGATGAAAACAATGGCTTTCTCTCACCAGAATAGACAAACTAATTAAAGCAACAGAAAATAAACCCTGGAAATATACCCAAACATATAGAGTACATGATAAAGGTGGAATTCAGGTCAGTAGCATGAGGATGAACGACTAAATAAACTGATCTTGATCATTAGTTATTTTTAAAAATATGGATTCTTATTTTACATCAATTTACCACAATAAATTTCCAAAAACTAAAGAGTCAATTATGAAAAGTTAAATAAATATAATAAAAGAACTATTCAAAAATTTAGATGAATATTTTCATAATCTTGGGGTGAGAAAACCAAAGGCAAAAATTGTAAATAACATATTAAAAGATTTAGATAGATACAAATTGAAAACCTTGCTTTAGCAAAAATGCAATAAAGAAAATTAAGAGGTAAAGTAAGAATTGGAACATATTGACAATATCTGGTTTAAAAAGGTTAATATATAGAGTATCACAAATCAAAAAGGAAAAGATGAATACCCCAGTAGAAAAATAAGCAAATGACAGAGAGTCATTTCACATGGATTGAATACAAGAGCTCATCAAGAGTGAGAAAATGTCCACTTTCACCTATAATCAAAGAAATAGAAACTAAAGCCATAATGAAATATGATTTTCACGGGACAGGCTTGAAAAGTAGAAACTGTAAGTAGGTACTGGTCCTCTTAATTTTGATAAAAGATTTTGCTGTGACCCTGGAGAAGGAGGTCTGAAAACAGCAGCATTTGGGGCTACTCTGTCCATTATGGAAGTCACTGGCCACCTGTGATCACCGAACATTTGAAATGTGACTAGTTCAAACTGAGCTGTGCTGTAAGCATAACATACACTCCAAATTCTGAAAACTTAAAACAAAAACATAAGAATGTAAAATATCTAATTAATGTATTTCATATTGATGGCAAGTTGCAAGATAATATTTTGGATGAGCAGTTGACCTTTGAACAACACAGGGGTTAGAGGCTCTGACAACCACGTAGTTGAAAATCCTTATATAACTTTTGACTCCCCCAAAACTTCACTACTAATAGCTTACTGCTGACCTTTTAGAAGACTTATAACAGTCGATTGACACAATTTTGTATGTTACATGTATTATGTACTGTATTCTTGCAATAAAATAAGTTAGAGAAAAGAAAATCATGTGAAAACATATTTACTATTTATTAGTAGATAGGAATGGATTCTCATCCATTTTCTTATATATAGACAATAAATTTACCATTGGAGATGATGAAATGTCCATGTGTGACATAAACACTGGTGTAAACTAATCAAATCAGTGGGCTTCTCCCATTTTCCAGACATGAAGTATTCACTCTGGGAGAACCAAGTAAGAAAAAAACTCAATTTCTTACCAGCCTAAATGCAGAATCACAATTAGACTTAAAAGGTCACGAAAAAATAAAATTTTTCAAACTGGAGACTGTAGAGTGTATTTTATATTCACTACACATGTATCTATATGGGTTTTAGCCACAGCTCCATTTATTACAATAGAAATTAGGAGCAATTTTAAAGTTCAATTATAGATAAAATATTAAATAAACTATAGTGCTTCCATACAATGAGTACCAAATAGTTATTTAAAACTGTTATTAAAGAATATTTAGTGATACAGTGAGGTTATCATAATATTCTTTTTTAATACTACCTTTATTGAGGTTTAATTTTCATATAATAAACTGCACATATTAAATAATAAAATTTGAAACATTTTGACATATGCATACCCATGAAACCATCAACATGATCAAAATAATAAGTATATCAATCACCCCCCAAAAAAATTATTGTGCCACTCTTACATAGCCCTCCCCATTCCCGGGCAACCACCGATAAACTTTCCGTAAATATAAATTACTTTGCACTTTTCAGAATTTCATATATATGGGATCATACTGCATATACTCTTTTCTCATCTGACTTCTTTTATGCAGCATGATTGAGATTCATCCACGTTGCTGTACATCACTTGTTCCTTTCTTCTGATTGTTGAATAATATTTCATTGTATAAATGTACCACAACTTGTTTATCCATCACCTGTGGATGGAAAATTGGGTTATTTTCAGGTTTGGACTACTACACCTAAGGCTACTATGAATACTCATATACATGTTGTTGTATGGACATATGCTTTCATTTATCTTGGATAAATATACATAAAGTTGGAATTCTGGGTCATAAATTAGGTTTCTATTTAACTTAAGAAACTGCCAAATTGTTTTCCAAAGTGATTGTACCATTCTACATTCCCATCAGCAGTGTCTGACAGTTGTTTCCTCCACTTCCTCACTAACACTTGGTATAGTCAGTCTTTTTAAATTTTAGCCATTCTAATAGGTATATAGCTGTGTCCCATTGTCATTTTAATTTGTATTTTCCTATAAAAAATTATGTGGAGCATCTTCTCATATTTCTGTTTCCATATATCTTCTTTGGTGAGGTATCTGTTCAATTCTTTCACTTCTTTTTGTTTTGTTTTTTGTTTGTTCTCTTGGTTTTTCATTTCTCCCTTTTCTTTTTTCGGCCTTCCTGCCACAAATTTTTTTAGAATTTCATTTTTATTTATCTATAGTTTTTTGAGTGTATCTCTTTGTATAGATTTTTGCGGTTACTCTAGGTACTACATTATATATGTGAAATGTATGACACTCTACTGGTGTGGACATTTTGCTAGTTTAAATGAAGTGTAGAAATGTTACATCTTTTTACATCCCTTTACCCTGTGATGTTTATGATACACTTGTCTTAAATATTTTCTTTACTGGATTGAGAACCACATTAGACAATGTTATGCTGTGTTTCAATGGCCAATTTAGAAAACTGAGGAGGAGAAGGAAAGCCTATTATTTTTGCTTTTGTTGTTCTTATTCTTTCTTACTGATGTTCCAGGATCCCTTATTTTATCATTTCCTTTCTGTTTCAATAACTTTTTTCAGCCATTCTTTAGGGTAGGTCTGCTAGAAACAAATTCTCTTAGTTTTTCTTCATCTGAAGATGTCTTTATTTCCTCTTCATTCTTGAAAAATTAATTGCTTAGTATAGAATTCTGGGTTTGCAGTTCCCATCTTTCCACACTTGAAAAATGATGTGCCCCTTTCTTCTGGCCTCTGGTTCCTAACAAGAAATCCAGAGCCTTTCTAGTTGTTTTTCCCCATAGGTAGATGTTCCGGTTTGGGGCTTTTTATTTGTCTCTGGTTTTCAAAAGTTTATGATGTGCTTTAGCATGGATTTGTTTGGACTTATTTTGGGGGGATTTGCTGAGCTTTGATTTTGGGGAATTTGCCGGGATTTGCTTTTCCAAATTTGGGAAACTTTCATCCACTATTTCTTTTAATACTACTTCCATCCCTCTTTCTCCTTTTCTTCTAGAACTCCAGTGAAACTAAAGTTATATTTGTTGTTATAGACTCACAGGTCACTCTAGTTTTATTCAACTTTTAACTTTTTTTCTCTGTTGTTCATATTGTTTAATTCCTACTGTTCTATCTTAACATTCACTATCTCCTCTGTTCTTCTATTCTGCTATTGAGCTCGTTCATTGAGATTTTTATTTCAGTTATTGTCTTTTGTCAGTTAAAAGATTTCCATTTGGCTCCTCTTGATAGCTTCTGTTTCTTTGCCGAGGTTTTCTAGGTTTTTGGCTGAGACTTTCTGCTTTTTATTTGTTTCAAGCATGTTTGTAATTGCTATTGAAGCATTTTCATGATGGCTTCTTTAAAATACTTGTCAGCTAATTCCACCATTTGTGTCATTTCATTATGGTCATCTGTTGATTGTTTTTTCTCATTCAAGTTGAGATTTTTCTGGTTCCTTATATGGTGAGGGATTTTCAATTATGTCTCAGCATTTGGGGCTACATTATTAGATTCTAGATCTTATTTAAATCTTCTCTTTTAGCATGTGTTCTCTCACATCCAACTGATGGAGGAAGTGGAGTGCCACCTCATTGATGCCAGATAGGAGTAGGTTCTCCACACAACCACTTTTGACTCCCTGAGAGGAGGACTGCTTTGTTATTACTAGGCATGGGTGGGATTTCAGGCTATCCAATAAGCCTCCATTGACACCACCGCAGAGAGGGGAAGAGAAGAGGGATGCCTCATTACAGCCGGCCATAGTGGAAGTCTGCTCTCTCTACTTGGTCTTTCTTGACAGAGACATATGTGGCTATGACTTTTCTACAATGTTTGACTGTGGTAGGGTAGTTGTTGTCTAGAGGGTTTCTGTTCTGCTCCCTCTTTGCTGGTCGTTTGTCTAGAGAAAGTAGGCTTGTTTTTTTGTTTTGTTTTGTTTTGTTTGTTTGTTTGTTTTTGTATGTGCCTGTTCGTATTTCCAGGTTCCCTGCTTTAGTTCAGAATATATGAGGTAAAAAGAAATTCATATATAAAAAGAAACCCAGCAAACTCACTGTCATGTTGATCTTTGGGTCTCCAGGAGCCCAGCTGGTCTGCCTTCTCTCCACCTTTCAGCACTTGATTGTTTCATATATCATGTTCAGTGTTTTCAGTGGTACTTAGCAGGAGGAATAGGAATGGTGTGTCTACACTGTCTTGGTCACATAATATTCTTTTAAGTAAAAAACAGCAAAGAATAAAGTACCATGTATACATGTGCAAATTTTGTAACAAAACATAAATATATCCCTGTAATTGACCACTGAGCAAGACTTCTCTTCCCCAGAACTATTGCTGAGGACAAAGCTGAAGACAGAGATACTAAGTCTCCAGTATTCTGGAAAGATCACCTACAAGTAGAGCCAGACCTTTCCACAGTGCTTGCTACAAGCATGCAGAATCAGCCTATAGTCAATCCCACTGCCCCAGGACTATAAAAGCAAAGGTCTTAGAAGGGGAAAAGATATCATGTCCTCTAAGCCTTGAGTCTGGATCTATACTGAGAGACAAGAAGTGTTCTCAATCAGATTTGAGAGTAACATTTTATCACACACACAACGTTGAAGATCCAATTTTCACCAGAAAGTTACGGAATCTGTCTAAGATGGTATTAAGAGACAAGAAACGATGTTGACAGAACCCAGCTAAACTTACTGAACAGCTTTCTGTTTATCCTGCCACTGAGATGAGATGCCTTTCCTCTATATGCCAGTTAAATATATACAAAGAGGAAAGATTGGAAGGATGAAAACTAAAACGATATTCATCTCTGAAAGTTCAATAACTGATGATTTGTATTTTCTTCTTCATGGCTCTCCAGATTTTCTCATTTTTCATTATTTAATATATATTACTTGTACATTTTTAAAACAGGTTTTAGGTGTCCACAAGAAGAGTGCTTATTTGATTTGGAACTTGTCTCACTAATGGAAAGCCTAAATCCTCTGAGCCTAAACAGTGAAAAAGATGAAGGTCAAGGGGCTCATTTTAAAAACTTATGAGCCAGTACTGATGAGTGCAGTACAATATTGCAGTCTTGCAGCATGGACAGATGTTTCTTCAATTCGGTGTCAATTAAACATCCTTCAAACAGGATATTCTAAACCATGCCCTTGGCCAGGTGCAGTGGCTCACGTCTGCAATCCCAGGACTTCGGAAGGCCAAGGCGGGCAGATCACCTGATGTCAGGAGTTCAAGATAAGGCTGGCCAACATGGAGAAACCCCACCTTTACTAAAAATACAAAAATTAGCTGGGTATGGTTGTACATGCCTGTAATCTCAGCTACTCAGGAGGCTGAGGCTGGAGAATCACTTGACTCCCAGAGGCAGAGGCTGCAGTGAGCCAAGATCATGCCATTGCACCCCCGCCTGGGTGACAGAGCAAGACTCTGTCTCAAAAAAATTAATTAATTAATTAATTAATTAAAACCATGCCCTTGAAGTCCTTCAGGTGATTTCTTACAGACACTACTGTGACTTTGAATTGAGAGATCAAAGTGTATTCTGTTACTATCATCACATTTGCATGTTTTTAGAAAAGTCCTTTATCAATTTATTCACACATACACCCTTCCCTCACCCAGTCTTCGAATCCCATAGTCAAATACCTTAGTTTCTAACAAGGCTGGTTTCCTTTCCATCCTCTGAGAGCATCACCCCTCTTCTGATGCTCACAAATGCTCGTCTTTCTGTCTGGAGTGGTAACACAGCCATTAAACATAAAACAAATTTCCCTGAGATTTAATTCCCTTAATGATCAAATTGACTAATGGCCACTTTGCCTAAAATTTTGGATTAAGCTTTGTCATTTTAAACCAAATATGAATATAAACATAAAAGCACTTCTGATTTTGTACTTCTAAAAATTGTTAGTAGCTTTTTGAAACATGGGATCACTTACTGTTCTGGGTATCCCATTCTATATCACTTAGTCTTATGGATTTTTTTTTTTTTTTGGCTTGCCTAAATGTACTTTCTTTCAAGCTTTAGGCTCCTGGAAGTACGTTCCTAACTAAAATGAGATATTTCATACAATATTTGTCAAATTTTTTTTTTATTCCTCACGTCTTATTCTTCAAGGTCTGTTTTAGTTTTCCACTTTGCGCACCTGTGCACTTCATGTGTTTATTAACCAAATTAGCACATATTCATAATGTATTCTATTTATGAGGTATTGACATTTTGAAAAGAATGAAGCTGTGAACTAGATGGATCTGAACTGTTCCAAACAACATTACATTTTTTTCAAGACACCTGTTTGACAAAATAATAGTGGATTCTGAAACACAAAATATCATTACCGCCCAGGCATGGTGGCTCACGCCTGTAATCCTAGCACTTTGGGAGGCCAAGGTGAGTGGATCACTTGAGGTCAGAAGTTTGAAAACAATCTGGCCAACATGGTGAAACCCCGTCTCTACTAACAATACAAAAAAAAAAAAATTCAGCCATGCGTGATGGCAGCTGCCTGTAATCCCAACTACTCAGTAGGCTGAAGCAGAAGAATCACTTGAACCTGGGAGGTGGAGGTTAAAGTGAGCCGAGACCACACCACTGCCCTCCAGCCTGGGTGAGAGAGTGAAACTCTATCTCAAAAAAAATTGCAAAATACAAAATATTATTACCAAGTGTATGTATTTCCAGAAAAGTATCTATGTCATTTTATATCCATTAAAACACTTATAAATCTTCAAGATGTTCCTCCTTCCCTTAAATAACCCTGTTTTGGTACAAATTCTTACTTCTTCTGCTCTCCTTTCACACCTAGATGAATTTCCTACAATAATTTCTAAAGTAAATTTTTCCATCTTTTCTAGTTGTTTTGATCACGTTTCCCTTATGTATTTCTCTAGGTCTTAAATTATTTGTGTGCTGTGACTTTTTCTTTGACTTGTATTTTCTACAGCACTGACTAGTGCTGCTTCCACAAGGAACTGGATAAATCTTGCTAAGTGCAAGTATTTTACAGAAAGACCCCAAGTTTATTTTCCTTTGAAATAGAAACTCAGTGTTGCAGATGCATTTATATTTATATTGGTATTTTTCAAAATGTAAAATGCTTCCTACATTAAGAAAATAAGACATATATTACTCTTCTGCTATTTCAATTTTCTAGAGAAACACAAAATTTTCTCTGGGGCATCGATGTTCCATGGTTGTTTTAAAAAGTTACAAATGGTAATGATTGTGGAAAGCTGGACAGCTGTGCTAATGTGTAAAAGTGCTGATTTATGTCACCAATGTGATGTTAGTCCTGCAACTGCAGAGTGCCCTAACCTTAACAGATATGCAGGCTACAATTCAATGTCATTTAAATATAAGTGTTGTGGTCCCCCAAGATAGGAAGAATCTGGAAAGAACTCAGAAAGAAGCAGCATATGGATTGGCTGAGTCTAATCTAAGCAGTGAAGTAACTGGGCTGGCTGTTCAGAGCTTCATCAGTTCCACTCTAGAGATAAAGGTTAATTAGGCAAGAGCTTATCTTGAACTCTGGAGACTTGAGTTGTAAAACCAATCCTATTTACATAGTAGGAATTTGGAATCCCCAGATGCCCCACGGCAAATAAAAGGAGTTCAGATTAGATGCCTGGGTCATAGGGAAGGTGTTCTAAGGGTTTATAACTTCATATCTTATGAATGGATCAAAATCTCTGATTGCTGTGCGGCCTCAGCTGGCAAAAAGGCAATTTAAATGTACTTGGGAGGATGGTCCCAAGTAGCTTTGCATGGCAAAGTATGCCCTTAACACACAAGTGCCCTTAATCCAGGAAGATTAAGAATCAACTATAGGCATGATAAAATAAATTGATTTTTGGAGTACTTTATATAACACGGATGACAAGGTGACAAATTATTAACCTCTGAATTTAGTTTTAGAAGTGTTTTGAGTATTAGTTTTCCATTGCTGCCTTAACAAATTACAGCAAATTTAGTACCTTAAAACAACACACATTTTATTATTTCAGTTTATGTAGGTCAGAAGTTTGGCAGTGGTTTCACTGAGTTAAAATAAAAATATCAGAAGGTCTGTGTTCCTTGCTCCTTGCTGGGGTCCTGAGGAAGAATCTGCTTTGGGCTCATTCAGGTTGCCAGCAGAATTCAGTTTTGTGCAATTGTGGGACTAACATCCCAGTTTCTTTGCCTCATGGGGATGGTTCTCAGCTTTAAGAGGCTGCCCATATTCCTTGGCGTGTGGTTCCCTCCTGCCTTCCTCAAAACCAGCAATAGTGGAAGAAGCCCCTTCTCATGCTTCTAGGGTCTCCAAACCTCCACTTCTGCCTCTGCTTCTTTCACAGCTCTCTCTTCCAGCTGGAGAAGTTTCTGTTTTCAAGGGTAACTGGACTGGGCCCACTCAGATAACCCAGGATAACGTCCCATCTTAAGGTCTGCAATCTTAGGATACAACATCTGCAAGATCCCTTTTGCCATGTTACATCCCATGTTCACAGGATCCAAAGATTCGGACATGGGACATTTTGGGAGGCCATTATGCCACCTACCACATTTAATAAATTAACAGAAAGGCAGAAGAGTATTTTACTAAATCTATAAACAGCATTGGAATATCCAAGAGGAGAAAAGTATTCTCATAAATTTAACTTTTCAGGTTTACAAGTGGTATTTAAATAAATGCTTGACAACTTTCTTAGGCCCTAGGACACAAAGCAAATGACGATATTTGCACAGCAGCCCTGATCTCATCCCCCTATTTCAGCTCTGGAACTAAGACGACTTTGTTCACTTTTCTGAAACTGAATCTGTCCTTCCGACGCCACAGGCCGGTTCCTCCTCCAGGGCTCCCTTCACCTTTATTTTAATCAAGATCGAGATGATTTCCCTGTATTCCAAATTACCCACTCTTCAACTGGAAAGCCGCTGGCAACTTCCCATGATGATCAAAAGTCTCTAATCAACCCCAAGCCAAGTTTCCATGGGACCGTCTAAATATAAGGACCCTGTGGTTTCTGGCGGACTGAGCTGCCTGAGACACACTGCGTGCAACACATTCCAGGGCTGATTCCATCATCATGGGCTGAAATCCTATGTGCTTGGCCCATAGCAAAGAAGGGTGACAGAAGAAAAGAACAGGGGAGATTTGACTATGGTTATTCCCATTTTAGAGATGAGAAAACAGAAACTTAGAATTTGCCCAAGATTACATCCAGTAAGCGATGAAGGTGAAATTCAATCTCAAAGCTTATGCCTTTTATAAAACAGTACCTCCACGGGGTGCAAAGATGCTGATGAATATACGGCTAAAAATATAAATTGAAGCCCCACGTGGAGGGCCTTGGCTGTCATGCTAAGGATGTAGAACTTAATTCTCTGGTCTTGAGAACAGACAGACATTGAAAATTGTTATTGTTATTGTTGTTGTTGTTGCTATTTAGACAAAGTTTCACTCTTGTTGCCCAGGCTCAAGTACAATGGCACGATCTCAGCTTACTGCAACATCCCACTCCTAGGTTCAAGTGATGCTCCTGCCTTGGCCTCCCGAGTAGCTGGGATTACAGATGCCTGCCACCACAGCTGGCTAAATTTTTATATTTTTAATAGAGATGGGGTTTCACCATGTTGGCCAGGCTGGTCTTGGACTCCTGACCTTCAGGTGATTCACCCGCTTGGGACTCCCGAAGTGCTGAGATTACAGGTGTGAGCCACCACACCCAGCCAAAAGGTTTTAAGGAAAGTAATGACATATGACATGTGTTTTAAAGTATTCTTGGGTTAAAATAAAATACTTTAAAAGCCTTCATATTTTATTTAGAAGATCTTGTTTTAATTTCTGTAACTCCTTAAAAAGAGAGGAGATGGAATCTATGTAGAAAGAGGAAGTGAAATTCCTGAGCAGGAAATAAATTTCTCTTTAAAAACTCAAAGCAACAAAACTTCAGCAACAAGAAGCGCCATTCTAGCATCTGGTCCCATCAAAAGTCAGATTTCCTGATTGGCTTGCTGAAGATATCAAGCCTACACTTGTCACATTGCTAGAAGTGCAGAGTCAACTTTTATATTCAGAATGCCCAAAGTGGCCTGCTGGGTCCCTTGGTGCTCAATTAATATCAGCCATATTGAATTGAGATATTGACAGCTCCTCATGGATCAAAGACTGGATTCAGTCTTGTCCATTGTGAGGCTTCTTTAGACAAGGTTTTCTTCATAATCCTTAGTTAACTAGAACTTTGATTTGCCCATTCCCCAAGTGCATACACTAGTTAATTGAGGCTTTACTATAGGAATGGAGATAAAATTTCCCCAGGTTGCACAGTTGGCATTCTCAAGATCACCTTGCTCTTATCTTTCAGCTTGATACTATCTAAATGTCAAGTAAACGTGTATACAGTTGACCCTTGAACAACACAACATTGAGCTGCGTGCACAGATTTTTTGGCGGTAAGTTACGTTGAGTGTGCCTGCCTTTCCTGCCTCTCCTTTCACCTCCCCTTTCTCTTCCACCTCTGCCACCCCTGAGGCAGCAAGACCCACACCTCCTCTTTCTCCTTCTCCTCAGCGTACTCAATATGAAGAAAACAAAGATCAAGACTTTATGGTGACTCACTTCTACTTAATGAATAGTAAACACATGTTTTCTTCCTTATAATTTTCTTAATAACATTTTATTTTCTATAGCTTACTTTATTGTAAGAATACAGAAATACAGTATAACATAAAACATACAGATTATGTGTTCATCAACTATTTATATCATCAGGAAGGCTTCTGGTCAACAGTAGGCTATTTGTAGTTACATTCTGAGGGAGTCAAAAGTTATTTGTGGGGCTGGGCATGGTGGCTGACGCCTATAGTCTTAGCACTTTGGGAGGCCGAGGGGGGCAGATGACCTGAGGTCAGGAGTTTGAGACCAGCGTGGCCAACGTGGTGAAACCCCGTCTCTACTAAAACTACAAAAATTAGCCAGGTGTGGTGGTGGGCGCCTGTAATCCCAGCTACTCAGGAGGCTGAGGTAGGAGACTTGCTTGAACCCAGGAGGGGGAAGTTGCAGCGAGCTGAGATCACGCCATTGCACTCCAGCCTGGGTGACAGAGCAAAACTCTGCCTCAAAAAACAAACAAACAAACAAAACAAAAAAAAATAAATATATATATATATATATGGATTTTCACCTATGCAGGGGGTCCCTAATCCCTATGTTGTTCGAGAGTCAACTGTGTATACAGATAAGCTTAAGAGTGTTAACAAGTACTAGTTCTGACTTTGCCACATGCTAATTGTGTGGCCTTGGGCAAGTTACTGATCTTCTCTTAGCATTAATTTTTCGTGGTAAAATCATGAAACTAGTACTTACTGCATAAGGTTTTATGAGATTAATGAATTTATGTGTGTAAACTTTTAGCATAATGCCTGACAAACACCTTTTGGATAAATGTTAATTTCTATCATTAAGTATTAGTTTCTAGCATTATCAACTATACACCTCCCCTAAAGTTTACAGTGGTTTTTATACTGTGCTGCTTTAGCAATTCATTCTAATAAAAAGAAATGTGACAAGCATTTCCAACAATAATGGAATCTTAAAGCTTTTGAAATTGCTCTGTGTGTTAAAAATAAAGCCTTTGGGATTCATTTTCTTTGAATACAAAATTAAACTGTACTACAGAGAAAATGCAGTGGACCTTGTTGATTCTTTTTTTCAACAGAGTCAGATTTCAAAGTCAAAGGTCAAGGTGTTTAGGAAAATAGATCTGGTTCTCCCAACCAGAAAAAATGACTTTCCCAAGGACATTTTATTCTGGATGATTGGGTCATTTTCTCTTGCTACTTCTCTAGGCTAAATGTTCTTTAACTTTTCCTGCCGAATTATACCTTGTTTCCAGGCCTGACTTAAATGTCACTCTTCTGAAGCCTCAGAGTAACACCACTGCTATCAACTGCACCCCTCCTAAAAATGGCTGGCCTGGAGCATCTATGTCAGAAGCTGAGCAGGGTGGTCTCCTGTCCTACACTGTCTTATCTACAGTAATGGCATGACTGTTGATTCCATGCGTCATGTTATCATGTCTCCATTTCACTGAACGCTTCTTAAGGACAGGGGAAAAGACAGCTAAGTTATTATGTTCCACAACTCCTGGCCCATAAAAAAATCTTCAAAAAATGTTAAATCAAATTCTAAGTGAAGAAATATGTAGAAGCCCTCTTTCTTTGTGCGCTGAGGTGCTTCTCACACACATTAGGTCCACGATAAATATTTTCCAGTCATCAGCCAAATGTTACCTGTTCCCAGAGGGTCACCGAATAAACGGAAATAGAAATTATCAGCTTTGGGGTGGAGGGATCAGATGGCATGAGAACAGTGAGCTCTCAATTAAGTTGAATCTAAAGGTTCAAGCATGTTTTGAGAACATCATTTTCCCTGGCCTTCTACTGTTAATATAATATATTGTTTTCAAATGCACGTTTTCCCATCTCAGCCCAGTGATTTAACTAGTGAGCTGATCTCTCAAACTATTTGGCCCATGATCAAAAGAGGACATGGCTCATTGAGAAGATGTCAAGGGTATTTATTTCCTGGAAGGATAAATCATTTTCCACAAGCATCTACACAGTGGATGTGAGGTGATTTCTTGCTGTGCTGAGCATCTGCTAACAAATTCAGAACCAAAACCTCCATGCTCAATGATATTATTTTGTTTATTTATCCTTTGAATTATTAGGCCATAGTGATTTAGAACAAAGACCATCCCACCCATCCTACTTTGAAGTTCCTGGATTCCTAACTCTGAACCATTTTCAATATTGTAGAAAAACAATGGAAAAGATCCCACGAAAACAAGACTTCCTAGAAATATTAATCCCATTGATATGACAACTGAAATTACTTATGTCTCCTCTTTATGCCAGAAATGGTTATCAGAGGGGTTCAGGAACCATGAATTAAGCGTGAAAGAACAGATAGGATAATGCATCTATATGCAGATGACTCTTTTTAACAAAGTGATTAAAGTTAGAATTATTTTAACTTTTTTTTAATCCCTAATGGAAACAGCACATTTACTGGCAGTACAGCTCTAAAAGCTAACCCCAGGAGTGAGTTTTCTTTGTTGGCTGTCATCATTATCGCTAGCTAATCAGAAGCTGTGATTGTCAATTCTAAATGTCTTCTATTTTTAGAGAATAAAAATTATATTACTTAACACACAGTCCATTTGGTAGATCATATCTTTCAAAATAAAAGGACCAAATGGAGAAAATATTATAAGGGGGAACCTGTATGGTGAAGAATTTGGAAAGCAATGTGCGTTTACTATGCCTGGCATATGGTCAAGATTCAATTTACATCTGTTGAATGAGTGAATGAAACTTCCTCATTACGAAGAATAGAAGAATGAGGTCTTAAAAGTTAACTGCTCAGTCAGACAACGGGCAGGAGGCAGAGCAAGTCTCAAAACAAAACACAGCAAATCATTCTACAAGAGAACTGCTCACTAGAATGGGGCAAAAGAAACAACTTATCTTTAATTTAGCTCAACCTCATATAGAAGCACAAGCCATTCTGCCTACTTTCTTCATTCACAACAGAATAGCAAATGCAAACAGTCTTAAAAGGAAAAAAAAAAAGCTTTAAGGGAGATCTCTTTACCAAAGTCAAAGCCATTTGAGGGGTCATCATATTAGATGGATCCTAAATAATCATAGAAAGTTAATGGCAGAAGTAGAAAGAGGGACCCTTCCCACGACTGTCACTCAGACTTGGTACCCTGGAAATTGGCACCAGGGTCCACTGCCCTGAGGACCTATGACCTGAAAAATGCCATAAGAACATGACCTCTATGAGAGAAACATCATTTTACTGTAATTTCTGCATATTTATATAATTTAATTAATTTATAGCAGAAGTGACACCAATGGCTACCCATTTAGGTCAGCCACGAGAAAGACCGAGTGACTGATGTAGTGAGATCCTCTGACACTAACATGAGACACTGGTGACTTCTTGCTCATCAGTTCCTTCCCTCATTCTCAAATTCCTAATTAATGTGAAGATGGCTGTGCTCCCTGCAGGGAACACAGGGGATGCTGATTTGCTGGAGGCTTTATTATACAATTCTAGTAAGTTTCTGCTCATAGACAACAGGTATCTTAACAAATTATATTTGCTGTAAAATATGTGATATACTATAAAGTACCTTAGGTTTTCTAAATTCTTAATCTGCATCATTGCACTTTTGCCATCCTATTCTCAAAAAGCAGCCAAACTTAAATGCTCATTGCATCAATTAGTAATTGTTTCTCGCAGATCCACTGAAAATGATATTTTCAATAATGGTAGTTGCACTGGAACTCCTGAAAGCTCTCCTACAAGAATATCTCCTTTCCCATCCTTTATTTCCTTCTCCAGGAAAATATACTTTTTAACAGCTAATTAGTTCTCTTTCTGAATAGCTGAACACTTAATAACTCAGTTTCATTATGAAACAATTCTTGCTGTATGAAATAAGAAAACCAAGGGAAAGAAATGGAAAGAAAAGAAACAAACATGCGCAAAGAAAACGAAGAGAAAGAGAAGTTGCATAAAGATCTTTATGCTACAAAAGAGGCAACTGCAGTTGCAATGTGGACCATGCAATTGCAGATCTTAAATAGAACAGGCTGGGGAAATCCTAAAGTAGTGGGTTTCACCTTTTTTCTCCCTCAAAACATGTATTAGAAGCATTCTGTGGCAACTTAATAATTTGGGCTGAAATAAAGTAAATAGCGGTTCATGCTTGATCTTTCATGAGAACGATGAAATCAGCCAAATGTAATAAATTATCAGAATAGAAGTATTACTGCAAAGTCATTTGACCATCATTTTGAATTCCTATTTGATCATCCTGATTGTTGTAAGCTCCTAATAAAGATTTTTATTGCATCCTTCTCCCATATACTATATAAGAACAGTACTTAAAACTTCTTAATTAATCTCTTGCTTTCTCTCTTACTAAAATTTACTCATGGTAATAAAAATCAATAAAAGATTGAAATAGTTATACAATCACAAATCACAGAGAATTTAATCACTTATAACCATTTCAACCAGTGAGTAAGAGTTAAATGAGATGGAACACAGATAATGGGCTTACCAGAAATTTTTAATATAGTTCCACCTTCTTCCACTAAGAAGGAATTCTGAAATCAAATGTGTACAAGCCACGTGACTATAGGGATTATTTTAGAGCCACTTTATGTATACATGTATATTTTTGAGTAAACTCACTGAATATACATATTTAAGTCAATAATCAATTACAAGCTTTTGTGCTTTGATTATAACTGGTAATAAATTATTTCTTATACATGGCACTACTAAACTGAACATGTCACCCTTTGAAAACCACTAACATTGTTATTTTTAGGTCCAAAGGCTTATCTCAATATATGACAGACATTGTAGTTAAGCATTTAGCATACATTGTCTGATTTAATGCTATAGGCATCTTCCATTTAAATGAGGAAAGGTGATATGAATTGCCCAAGGAAACCCAATTTGTAAGTAATGGAGGTAGGCTTTGACCCTAGATCTATCTGATTCCCAAGGTTTGAACCTCTGTGCTGCACTTGTACTGATACCACTATTCCCAAAGAAGGGACACGTTTCTTAAAGGGATGGGTCTCTAAGAGAATCTGACATGAAACATTTACCTAGTGATATGGTTAAGCTTTGTGTTCCCACCCAAATCTCATCTTGAATTGTAATCCCCAGGCATTAAGGGAGAGACCTCGTGGGAGGTGACTGGATCATGGGGGCAGATTCCTCCCTGCTGTTCTTGTGATAATGAGTAAGTTCTCAGGATATCTGGTGGTTTTATAAGCTTCCGGCATTTCCCCTGCTTGCACTTCTCTTTCCTGCCACCATGTGAGGAAGGTCTGCTTCCCCTTCACCTTCTGTCATGATTGTAAGTTTCCTGAGGCTTTCCCAGCCATGTGGAACTGAGTCAATTAAACCTCTTTCCTTTCTAAATTACCCAGTCTTGGGTAGTATTGATGCAAAAGTAATTGCGGTTTTTGCCATTATTTTGAATGGCAAAAACCGCAATTACTTTTGCACCAACATAATATCTTTATAGCAGTGTGAAAATGAACTAATACACCTAGAAAATTTAGAAATTATATAAAGTGAAATTTAATAAAATTGAAATTTCTTAAAGTGACCTGTGTCTAAGAGAATGTGACATGGCATGTTTATCTAGAAAATTTAGACAGCATAGAAAGTGAAATTTAATAAAATAAAAAATAACTTTAGAGTGATCATCGTTCAGAGATAAAAGTATTAAGATGTTGTTAATATCCTTTTATTTTCCTCTTTTAATGCTTACTGAATTAAAAAAATAGAACTACTATCTGCTTCTATACAAGAAATTGGGAATGATAGTCGTGCTTTGTCTCTGAGCCTCATCAGGTCCCTACAAGTGTCAGTTAGTTTCTAAGCTTCTGCCATAGTTTTGGATTTGCAAAGGGAATTCTGTAAATGTGCTTAAGAGAAAAGCCTGAAGACATTTAAATTTTTATGCACAAGAAAATGAGAAAACATTTTCTGTTTCTGTGTTACTGAAAAAAAAGGATCAGACAAGAAAGGTGATTTTTAAAAAGAGAAAGAAAAGAGGGTCAAATTATATGGTGGAGTAGCCAAAGACTTCTAAGAACAAGAATGTTTGATTTTCAATTTTAAGTCATTTTTACTTCAAGATGCAGTTCTCACAACCTCATACACCTGTTACAAAAGGGCTTGTCTGAGTGGCTTCGTGTGCATAGCAAGGAAAGGGACTCAGTTCCATTTGGAGTCAACGACAAGGCCACTGAGAAAATTGCAACAAAACATGAAGCAGAAAATTAACATTTTCTAAGAGGCAGACCATCAGAGCCAAAAGTGACCATCAAGCATATCTTATCTGGAAATTCACAGAAATGTTAGGGAAGGCATTAGACTTCAATAGAATATGGAAAGGAATGGACATTTGAGCTAATGTTTTCTGGATTTTAAAAGGCAGAGTAACTGCTGAGTGTTATGGAAAGAATAAACTTATTGAGTGTCTGATACCATTTTAGTCATGTACATTGTTTCCAAGTTTTACCACTTTATGTAAATCTACAACTATAATGAGATGCCACAGCTTGTTCATCAGAATGGGTAAGACGAAAAAGAATGACACTATTAGGTGCTGGATATCCCAATTACCCTGATTTAATCATTACACATTGAATATGTATCAAAATGTCACATGTACCCCCCAAAACATGTATAATTATATCAATTTATAAGATTTTTTTAAAAGACTGAAAATACTAAGTGTTTTTTTGAGGATACAGAGCAATAAAATTTCCTTACATCATTATTGGGAGTGTAAATGAAAACTGCAACTCTGGAAATGGTTAGGGTTTGAAAGTTTACCCCACAGCCCATCATTTTCACTCCTGAATATATACCAAAGGGAAAATAGTGCATACAAGCATCAAAAACCTAACTTGTCCATTCAAAAATTCCTCCTTGGCAATTACTGGGAAATGTATGTTTTCCAATTCTGAGGAAAATTAGTTGAGAAAGATGGGAAAAAGTATTCTAATTATCTTGCAAAAATTAAAGCTTCACAATTAACATAGAGACATTAGTGGCTGGAAGGAATTCACTGAGTGAGGTAGGAAGCAAGAACAGAAACAGGCAAGAATAGTAGTCAAAGGTTAAGGTCAATGTCTCCTAGGCCTGTGCAGGAGCATGCAGGTAGGAAATGGTCAGGATCTCATCAATTAGCAGTGCTTGTACTTGCAGCCATGTTCAAGTCTGTGTTCATGGCCCTGTCTGCACTCTTGCAAATAAAATAAACACTAGTACATGTAGATTAATATAATACTTTATAAATCCTGGGAGGATGTCCCAAGAAACAAAAAATTTTGAAAGCAAAATAAGTCCTAAATTGTCAATATTGACATGTGATTCTGTGGAGCACTGTTAACCTTTCAAGGAGATCTACATGGTATATGAATACTACTGAATAATGTTTGCTGGCACTTTTCAGTGTTTGAGTATTGGCTATAGGCTTCAGTTCTAAGTAAACATTTTACCAAAAGAAAGACAAATAGAAGAAGATGTGAATGTTACGAACTACTCCAACATGGAATCAGAAACTGATCTAAATCTGAACTAGCAAAGATGATAGCACTTTCCATAATAAAATGAAAATCACAGCAGGCAGACAAAATATTTTCCTCATTTTAAAAAATAAGCTTATATGAAGCAACATGCACCCCAATAGCCAAACTAAAGATGCTTTTGCTTGCAATCAATAATTCAGCCAGTGCCATGACAAAAATGAAAGAAATTGCTATACATCTTTGATATTTCTCATAAAACAAAGATCAAGATTACCTGATAGAAAAATTAAGACTGAATGTTTAAAATCTTTATTTGTAAAATAGCTTTAGAATAATTGTGATATCTTTCAACCTTTAAAATGATTATTGGGCATTAATTTTGTGTTCATAATTCCTTCTTTTAATGTTTTCTGGTGTCAAATTCTTTATAAGGCATAAAATATATTTACATTGTATTAAAATACATAATCTTGTCATAATATCTTGGTTGATAATAATAATTAACCACGCATGTATTATATACTTTTTTAAACCAAAAAAAAAAAAAAAAGCCTCTGGAACTTTCAGTATAACCCTGTTACAAAACAAGTGATTGAATCTTTACTATGGCCTTTCATTATTATTTTAAAATATAAATAAAATGTAATGAAAAACACAACTTATGATTTCAGAAATTCTGATTTCTTATTCACAAATTCCAAAATTACTAAAGTTAAGGAATTTGGAAGCACTACAAAAAGTCATATAAAAGAACAACTCTAGCTCTATTCTTAATAAATAAGGCTAGAACAACCCCTTATTAATATTTCCCCTAAATGATAGCTCTAATTATAAATAAAGCACATGTCCTTGTCAGAATGTTTCAGTGAAATGAAACCAATCAGTGATAGACAAATCAGCTTAAACAGCTCTACCTGCCCTAAAAAGAGTGTTCATTATGGATGGAGCTGGAGGCCATTACTCTTAGCAAATTTATGCAGGAAGAGAAAACCCAAATACCACATGTTCTAACTTAGAAGACACAAAGAGGGGAACACTGGGGCCTACTTAAGGGTGAAGGGTGAGAGAAGGGAGAGAAAAAAAGAAAACAGGTTAAAAAAAAAAAAAAGAGATGTTCATGTATAAAAGCCAATCCAGAAAAAGGTCAAAATACTTTCTCATTTATCCTTTGCAAGCTGCACAATAACTACTTTGTGTAGAGTTTCTTACCACCTCCAGTTTCAGTTGTCCTGGTTCTAGAATTATTGTTTCATATGCACAATAAAACTCTGCAATTTTAAAATTTGATCTGATTTTATTTTTGACACAGGAACTGAAAAGACAACCAACAAAAGGGGAGAAAATATGTGAAAATCATATTTCTAATAAGGCCCACTATATACAGTATATAAAGAGCTCTTACTGATCAATAATAAAGATAAGTAACATCATTTAAAAATCAGCAAAGGATTTGGGTAGATATTTCTCTAAGATATACAAATATTTGATAAGCACCTGAAAAAATGTTCAATATCATTAGTCATCAGGGAAATACAAATAAAAGCCACAATGAGATACCACTACCTACACACTGTAGTAGCTATCATCAGTGAGACAGACAATAACAAATGTTGGCAAGGAAGTGGAGAAACTGGAACCTTCATATATTGCCCTTCAGAATGTAAAATGGTGGAACCAGTTTGGAAAACAGTCTGCTAGTTCCTTAAAGCGTTAAGCATAGATTTTCCATATAATACAGGATTTTACTCCTAGGTATGGACTCAACAGAATTATAATCATATGTCCACACAAAAACATACACACGAATGTTCATAGCAGCATTATTCATAGTAGCCAGAAAGTGAAAACAGCCCAAATGTCCATCAACTAATAAATTAATAAGCAAAATGAGGTACTGTTGGCATTCTGTATCCTAGAGTTCCATACCTGAGGATCTGACCACTATTCAAAAATATTAAAAGAATAACTACCCAGAGTGGTGGTGTATGTCTGTAGTCTCAGCTACTCAGGAGACTGAGGAGTGAGGATCGCTTGAGCCCAGGAGTCTGAGTTCAGCCTGAGCAACACAGCAAGATGCAATCACTAAAAATAAAGAAAAAGAAAAAAAGGAAAAATAATTTAAAATAGCAACACAACAAAAAATAATATAAGTCAAAAATACAATATAACAACTATTTAGATAGCATTTACATTGTGTTTAGTATTAAAGTATGCAAGAGAATGTATGTTGATTGTATGCAAATATTATGCCATTTTATATAAGGGACTTGAGGATTTTTGGATTTTGGTGTCCGCATTAGGAAGAGTTCCTGGAATCAATCCCCCATGGATATCAAGGGATGACACTGTATACATATAATAAAATATTATTCAACTTAAAAAGGAATGAAGCCTTGGAAACATGTTAAGTGAAAGAATGAGACACAAAATGTCATATATTAAAAGATTCCATTAATATGAAAATGTCCAGAATAAGCAAATCCATAGAGACAGAAAGCAAATTCATGGTTGCCAGGTGCTGGAGGGAGGAGAGAATGGAGTGTGACCACTGATGGATGTAAGGCTTCTTTCTGAGGTGGCAAAAATGTTCTGGAATGAGGTAGTGGTGATGGTCCACAACTTTGTCATTATACTAAAATATATACTTTAAAGGGGGCATTTTGTGGTGTGCAAATTATATCTCAATTTTTTTTTGAGACAGAGTTTTGTTCTTGTTGCCCAGGCTGGAGGGCAATGGCGCAATCTTAGTTCACCGCAACCTCTACCTCCCAGGTTCAAGCAATTCCTGCCTCAGCCTCCCGAGTAGCTGGGATTACAAGCGCTCGCCACCACACCCAGCTAATTTTTGTATTTTTAGTAGAGATGGGGTTCTGCCGTGTTGGTCAGTCTGGTCCTGAACTCCTGACCTGACCTCAGGTGATCCACCCACCTCAGCCTCCGAAAGTGCTGGGATTACAGATGTGAGCCAGACGTGCCCAGCTCTCAATTTTAAAAACAGTGTATATCCAGGAGACTGGGTGAAATTATTACAGGAATAGGAATAGATAGAAAATGCCTAAGGACTGAGACCTGGGACATTTCCATGCTTAGTGTGAATCTGGATATTATGAGTAACCATCAAAGATATCTACAAAGGAGTCTCAGTAATATTTTTTAAACATACCCAAATTCATTAACTGCCTTTCCATAAAAGTGTACTAGCTTGGCTTTTCATGACTTATTTATAATGAACAGAATGTGGCAGCAGTGTAAAATAAAAATTTTCCACCATATTCTTGTTAAAAAGTGGCAAACTATACATAAAGATCAACTGACAAATCTCACATTGGAAAAAGATAAGTGTCATAAAGCATTCACATCCATAAATATATAAGAAATTTCTATAAATTAGAAGAAAAAAGACAACCAAAAATGAGGACAATGAACAAAAATGATAAACAGGTAACTCAGAAAATAGGAAACACAAATGGCCAATAAACATATTAATAATATTCTGAATATTATTAGGTGTCAGAGCTATACTAGGTTAGAGAGCAACGAAGTAGCTATACTCTGTGGGTGAAGCTATAAATGGGTACCATCAGTTTGTGGAATAATTAGGCATTATCTTGTAAGGCTGAATATGCATAACATATTACCCAACCATTCCATCCCCAGGTAATTATTGAGACACTCCTTCACACATACAAAAGGAGATTTATGCAAGAATGATCATAGCATTTTTCTGCATCACAATAAAATAAACAACCCAAATGTCCATAAATCAAGAATAAATAAGTTTTGTATAATCACAGCATAGAATTTCTATCTCAGCATAAGTCAAAGAAATATAGCAACACATTTTGTCATAGATGAATCTTAGATGTATACTGTAAAACGGACACAGTGAGTCTCTAAGAACCACATACAGAATATTTTTATGACTCAAGAACAAATCTGAGACATATTACGTAGCAATGCATGAATTTATTTATGCATCAGAATAACATAGCTGTGGAATAACAAAATAAATATCAAGGCAGTATATTCCTTCAACAGAGGAGGAAGGCAGGGGCACTGAGTTGAAGCACACAGATAACTTCACATTATTGGTAAATTTGAGGTTCTTACCTTGGTCAGTGACATCACAGTACTTTTAAAAATGTTTCATGACCTTTATGTACATTATATGCATTAATTGTATGTCTAAATGTTACATAATTTCAAAACGAATTGAGAGAGAGAAGAGCCACAATGATGCAGAAGAAGCAAGCCCTGAAATTCGGGCTTAGTTCAGGAGGGTTCTTGGCTTCACCCAGGAAAGAATTCCAGGGCGAGCCAGTGGTGTTAAACAGCAACTTTTATTGAGGTGGCAGGGTACAGCAGCAACACACATACCAGACCTTGCAGAACAGGGCTACCCCACAGGCAGAGGTGCCAAGAACAGCAGCTCAGGGCAGATCTGCACTCATATTTATACCTACTTTTAATTATATGAAAATTAAGGGGCAGTTTATGCAGAAATTTCTAGAAAAACAGTGGTAGCTTCCAGGTTGTCAAGGTCATTGCCATGGAAAGGGATAGTAACTTCCAGGTGTTGGCATGGCAATGGTAAACTGACATGGCATACCGATGTCTTAAGGAAAGCTGCTTCCACACTGGACCTATTTTAGCTAGTCCTCAATTTGGTCCAGTGTCCAAGACCCACCTCTAGAGTAAAGTCCCAACTCTTACCTCAATAGGAATATCAGTGAGACCTGTATCTACAATTGTACCCCACAGCCTTCTCGAGCACCTTGGCAACCAGCCTCAACACGGGAACTCATACACTGATAGAACAAAGAGACAGAAAGAATCTGAATCCTCAGATTTCTGTCTTATATAATGATATGAATATATTTATATTCATTGTTTACATCAATTGCCCTTTTTAAATTCAAAATAAATAAATGCTCTTTTGTAGAGAAAAGCCAAAATACGGAAGCAAAAATTAAAGAAAATAAGACACCAATAATTCTTTCCTTCTCCCTCCCCCAGAAATAACCACTGTTAAGATCTTGATGTCTAATCCTTCCTCAACTTCCATAGGTTTTTATATTGTGTATGTAGTTCTTCTCCCTAACTGTACTTTGAATTACTAGAGGACATTGATTCATTTAACAGACATATACTGAGTGCCTTTTGTGTGTCAATCATTGTTCTAAGAATAGGAATACAAAATGAAATACTCTGCTGCCTATCAGGGACCTATCCATGGACCAGCTCCACCCAGCTCTCTCCTCTCACTACTGTAGGCCTGTAGGTGATAGAAAAGACCTCACAGTCTAGTTATGTGCCCTACCCACTACATAGCTCCTACAACTACCACCTCCTCCTCTAGCACCTAAGCCCCTGCCAAGCTCATCTTATAGAATTTACCAGTTACCCGTCTTACCCCAATTTCTAAAACTGAAATTCTTATTTCCAAATTAGTAGTTATTCATCTTGAGGTAGAAAAGAAGGTGAAATTAAACTAAAATAGGAAACCTGAGTTTCTATGGCAAATAGAGAAATACCCCACATATTTGAAGAAGTGTTTTTGTTAACTTGGGTGTAGTGTCATCATTAAATGAGGAGCAGTCTTAACACAGAGATTCTGCTGTATTCAGTGCCAGCTAAGCCCTTATTTTGGTAAGCATATATGGGAAAATGATGAGATATATTTTTTGCAATTTTCTAGCATTCTAAAGAGAATATTATTTCTAAAATATGTATTTAATCAAAGGAGCAACTTATGCATTGTTGCATTACCTTACAAGATTTCCTTTTAGATGGATAAATAAAAGAAACTCTTCTTTGATCTCACACCAGCACAATGTAATTCTTTCCTGCACCAATCACGGTTTTCCCTGTACCAGCTATGAGTGAACATGACAATGAGACTGTGCATGCATGGGCTCAGAATGAGCCATCTTCATCTTTCTTCCAGCTGACACCTTCTATAGGGCCTGTCCAGCCCAGCTTTCTCTTCTCTGTGGGCCACCTACCCCCACACTCAGGGTACTCATGTTTGTACTACATGACATGGATCCCCTGGCCACAGCTACTTAAACAAGCATGGAGTGCTGACCCTATCTGGGGAAACCCAATTGTTCTTCTAAGATTTAAGAGCCATAGTGAACCTGAGTGAGTAATTTGAATTGAGGACATGTAAACTGGTGATTAAGTAGGGACCATCTTCCACCAGGTACACAGGGAAGCACAGAAAGCCTGACATGAGGACTGTATTGAGGGGTGGGAGGTGGAGAAAAGGAGAGAGAGAAGACACTCAGAGGGAAGCAGCTGGAAAAGACCCATTTGGACTCAGAAGGGCACAGAGCATAGCTGTCTTGCTTCTCAATGACCCTCCAGTTCCAGTTCCAGCCCCTAATGAGAGAGGCTCTGCTGACCTTACTTACAGAAGGTCCTATAATGCATCATCCCATGACTTGCTTTCTTTTCTTTAACACATTCGAGTAGATTTCTATTATACAAAGCCAAATTGACCCTGATAACAAGTGTATCTGTCCAGGCCAAAGAAAAGGTGGCAATGTCCAAATTAGGCAATTTGAGAAGGCTTTCATGGAGAGTCTTTCTGTGTGTGTGAGACAAGGTCTCACTCTGTCTCCCAGGCTGGAATGCAGTGGTGCAGCTCCCTTGACCTCCTGGGCTCAAAGGACCACAGGTGCATGTGCTATCATGCCTGACTAACTCATTTTATTTTATTTGTCTTTTTTTTTTTTTTAAGAGATGGGGTCTCACTATGTTGCCCGGGCTGGTCTCAAACCCCTGGACTCAAGTGATCCTCCTACCTCAGCCTTCCAAAGTACTGGGATTACAGTTGTGAGCCACCCACCTTGTCCCTCAAGGGTCTATTTACAAAGGCATGAGTGTTTATAAAGGAACCACAGGAATAGTGCAGTACTCTTGGGATAGTATCAACTTCTCCATCCCTAGGCCTGGAATAGTGACAGAAAGGGGAATGGAGTGACAGAAGCTCTGACTTTTGAGAAACACAGTCAGCCCTGGAGACACCACAGGGAGGGAGCCAGGGCTTTCAGTGCCCCGGCCTCTCTTTGCTTCCCTCCCTCTGACGTCTTGTCATTGCCCGCCATTGGCCAGACCCATCAAAAGCCAAAAGCAAGAGAGCACTTCCATGGAAGCCAGTGTAGGGCAAGTCATGGAGGACGGGAGTGGATGGAGGGGCAGCAAGTAATAGTGAGTACAGGTGCCCTGGCCCAGGGCCACTTCTATTATACCACATGCCTCTCACAATTATAAGACTGCCATGTTCACCGATCTCACATTTTATTATAATTCATCAAATATTTATTTATCAGCTCCTACTTGTGTGGTATTATGTTTGGTTCCAAGAAGACATTGATCTCAAGTCAGACCAAGTTCCTATCTATGGGGTCTACTCTTATTTTTATGTGGATCAGCTGTTTAAAACACAGAGCTTTTGTTGCATTTCTGTGTGCTTGTGCAATGTCCCTACTATCCTTTAGGTCTCATGCATATGATTAGGCACCACCTGAGGGCAATGGATATGGTGGCTGCATTTTCAATGTCAGAAAACCTAACATGGTTAGCTTTTGTAATTAAAGTTTTTATTTCCTGGTGGAAGAAATAAAAGGAAAGTTGTAATTTAAACACACATACACACACACACACACACTCCCTAAAATTCCAAAGTATTTGTAAGTATAAGTGTGCACAGAAATTTACATTGGGATTGGTAGTCCACGAGTTGTCTTTCTTGTGTTTCTCTTTTTGCCTCTTAAAATTCCAAAGTACCTTGAATGTTAGGAATCTGGCTGGGCCCTGTCTTTTTGCAAACCATCCAGCAGGCTTGTCCATATTAAGGATCCTGAGTGTCGCAGTAAGAAATCTGGCTTTTAACCCATAACCTAGTTGTGTCTCCATCCATCTGTACATACATACATACACTCATCCATCTATCTATCCATCCACTTATTCATTCATTTATTAAGTCATCCATCTAACATTAACTGCTTATCAATTTATGCCAGGAACTGATAAAAAAAATCCGAAATCATAAAAATGGGACATCTCCAACCTCAAAAAGCTCTAACAGGGGAAGACACATATTAACCAAGCATATTCATACCATCTTGCAGGAATTAACATTAACTTTGTAATCAAGACATGAAAACACCTGGAGAAAACTTAAGTAATTAAGTAAAAGAAGCCATTCTGAAAAGGCTACATACTGAATGTTTCAGAAAATAAGCCACTACACAATATTCAAGCACTGTAAATATTTCTCTTATGGGACTTACTAATTTTGCCCTATCCTCAGTGTGTGTTTACTTCTTCCTTAAAACTATAAACTCCTGAGACAGGAGCCCTAGACTTTCCATCCCTGTTTCAGTCCAAATGCCCAGTGCATTGTATTTCAGAGGGTGGATGATCAGGGAGTATCAGTGAATGTCAACTGCATTATAAGTTTCCAAAACAGGGTTTCTTTAGCTTCAGAGGATCTATGCAATGATATGCAAAATGTTATATTTATGAGCATAGGCTATGAAACAAGGTCCACAGCTTTCATCAGATTTTCAAAAGGTCCCATCTCTAAAAAAGGTTAAGGATTATAGTCCCATGGTTGAACCATGTATGTAACTAACTGATAAAGTTCTCAGCACAATGCATGACATGTGAGCCTTCAAAATGCCTTCACAGAATAGCAACAATGACACTACTATCAGAGGGACACTCACTGCATGAGGATGTCTGTGCTTCCATCTCAGGCAGATTCCATAAAAAAAAAAGGAAAAAAAAAATCTATGAATATTTTATTTAAGAGATAATCCCTCTCTAGTTTCACTTACAGATAAAAAAAAAAAAAAAAAAAAAAGTTAGGTTTTATTATTGTAGTCTTTTCTCATCATCCAGTTTTGCAGAATGTCCTGCTGCTGAACTCCCAAGGGGAACACTTAATGATCAATCCAATGTTACAAGAAACACTAGGGACACAGGAAGGACCAGAGACTGTTAATCATGTCAGATTACAGGAAGAGAGAGTTTGTTCTCCATTAAAGATACCTCATGCTGGGCAACAAAACAGCAGACCAGGGACGGAGTGTGGGCCTGTAGTGAAATACTATAATTTTATGTTGCCTTGGCTTCCATTTTGAATTAAGTTGGACTTTCTCATACCAGAGGCAAGACTTAGTCACCCTTGACAGTTTCCAGTTCTCTGCCTCCTCCCAGTGCCTCAATGTGGTCGATGCAGGTATCTGCTTTATACAACTGCCTCCCGGTGACCACCTCCCTATGGGACAGCTGGATGCAACCTACCTGACCTGCCCCACTGACCCTACACCCTGCATGGACTGTGCAGACATGCTGCAGCAACCTACTGTCAGTCATAGCGTGACTCATGGAACTTGGACCTGCTTGCTGTAAACCTGCCAATTTGAATCCCCTGGGGGAAAACTTGCTTGAGTAACCCCCTAAATCCTAATATAGTCTCTGGCCCACAGGCCTCTCTCTATTTTGTTTTCCACTGGCTGGTTGAGTCTGCATGTCCCAGATGGCTCCCCACTCCAGTTGGCCTGTGAGGCTTGCTGCCTCTTCTCTCCAAGATCTGTGAGTAATAAACTGCTTCTGTCATTTTATGTCTTCTGCTGAGTTGCCTTATATGTTTCTCATTCGCCCAACAGATTGGACCTAACTTCTTTCCCCACCAGGGCAGTGCTAGGGAATGGCTATCTTGGTAGGAATAAACTGGATATAGATCAGACAAGAGCCACAGGGTGTCTGCCAGGATACACAAGCTTCTTGTGGTAGGGACACCTGATCACAAGTTTAGCACTTAAACATCAGGTGGTCCACTGGGATAAAGAAGAATCCCATGGAAAGCTCACTGTGAACATTCATGACCAAATTCCTGGATCCCTCCCAGCACAGAGCTAGAGTCTAATAGCCACTCTTCAGAGAGACATCTCAAAACCAAATAAGAGAAAAATACAAGGCTCCATAGATAAAAACAGATGTGTGTGCTCTCCTACACCTCCCATGGTTGAGCCACATATGCTCCTTTTTGTTGACCTCTTTGGTCTGGACAAGAGGATTAAATAGTAATTGGCTCTAATTCATCAATCTATCACCCCCAATGATCACCTCCTCCCTTAATATCCTCCTGAATGACAGACAGAGGACTCACCTAGCAAGTGCCTGCTATATAATGCCATCGAGAAATGTTAACGTTTATACACCAAAACTCTAGATTTTAAGTGACAGGTGATGAATTTACATGGTGAGAAGACAAAAGTCTTTCCATTAATGACCCTGTGCAAACCCCTGCACTAAGAGGCTTGACCAAATTCTAACATGGCTTCTGGCAGCCTAAAGTCTTGTCACCCTGGGACAAACCAGTACCCATGAGTTTTTGTCTAGAAAAGCTCAAGGCTGTCAAAAGAAGGTACTGTTTGTTGGGGCTAGCACTCAGAGATAAGTTACTGATCTCCCTTTCTAAGATCATTTACTTAAAAAGCTTACTATTGTAAATACTTCCTCTGTCCTTTTGAGATGCCTGTGTATATCCAACAATGCAGGAGTGTCTTTCTCAAGGAACTGAAGGACATTCCTTTGGAATGTAACCATCAGGAAAGACAGAGCCGGTCAGGTGCAGTGGCTCGTGCCTGTAATCCCAGGACTTTGGGAGGCTGAGGAAGGTGGACTGATTGACCTCTGGAGTTCGAGACCAACTTGGGCAACATGGCAAAATTCTATTGCTACAAAAACTACAAAAATTAACTGGGCTAATGGCATGTGCTGGTACTTCCAGATACTTAGGAGGCTGAGGTAGGAGGATGACTTGAGCCCAGGAGGCAGAGGTTGCAGTGAGCCAAGATTGAGCCACTGCACTCCAGCCTGGGCGACAGAGCCAGACCCTGACTCAAAAAAAAGAAAAAAAAAAAAAAGACATAAATCCGTGTCCCAGTCTCATCTCTACGGGAGGGAGAAGCTTGACTTCCGTAAGTGCCAGCTCGCAGACACAGAGGCCTAATTGTGTTTACACTGAGCAATCCTTTTTTTCTAATTTTTTACTTCCCTGACTCTGTTCAAGTCCCCTCACTCCCTCTCACTACTCCTTCATTCTCCCTTTTATTTTTTTCAACTTTTATTTTAGGTTCGGGGGTACACGAGCAGGTTTGTTACATGGGTAAGTTCCTCACTGCTGAGGTTTGTTATGCAAATGATCCCATCACCCAGATACTGTGCACAGTACTCTATAGTTGGTTTTTCAACCTTCGCTCCTCTCCCTCCCTCCTCTCCCTCCCTCCCCCTTCTAGTAGCCCCAGTGTCTGTTGTTCCCATCTTCATGTTCATATGTGCTCACTGTTTAACTCCCACTTAGATGTGGTCTTTGGTTTTCTGTTCCTGCATTAATGACCTCCAGCTGCATCCATGTTGCTGCAAAGGACATAATTTTGTTCTTTTTATACACTGCTAGTAGGAATATAAATTAGTTCAATCAATGTGTTAGCCGAAATTTCTCTTTGACTTTTTGACGGAGTCTGTCGTAGGTTCAGGATGGAGTGCAGTGCCGAATCTCAGCTCACTGCAAGCTCCACCTCCTGGGTTCACCACTCTCCTGCCTCGCTTTCCCTGAGTAGCTGGGACTACAAGCGCCCACCTCTGGCTAGCTTTGCATTTTTTAGTAGAGACAGGGTTTCACCGTGTTAGCCAGGATGGTCTCAATCTCCTGACCTTGTGATCCGCCCTTCTCGGCCTCCCAAAGTGCTGGGATTACAGGCTTGAGCCACCTCGCCCGGCCCCAGAAATTTCTCAAAGAACCTAAGACAGAACTACAGTTCAACCCAGCAATCCCATTACTGGGTATATACCCAAGAGAAAATAAATCGCTCTGCCAAAAAGACACATGCACACATATGCTCGCTGCAGCACTATTCACAATAGCAGAGACATGGAATCAACCTAGATGTCCATCGATGGCAGACTGGATAAAGAAAATGTGGTACAGATACAGCATGGAATAGACTGACCCCTTACATTACCTAGTCACCTCTGTGCAAATCCAAATGGAGCTCAGCTCTTTCCCCCACTGCTATAGTTTACTGAATGAAATCTATTTTTACTGCCTTTAATGTCCAACTTTCTTTATCTTTGACAGTGGCTTAGGCATGATATGAGATGATCGGATAGCAAAATCCAAAGAGGGAGCAGTTATTCCCACCCAAGAAGGGCAAAGTTGCAGCCAGCCCTCAGCCGATGGGAATCACTATCCCAGAATGCTGCCCCTGACTCTTGACTCTGTTTCCTCCGGCATGTCCTTCCAACCTTTCGTCAATGTGCACTAGCGTCTTCCTCACACAGAGGGCAGTGTCACAGGGGTGCTGTCTTTCATTTCTTAAGCAAACCACATTGAAAATTTATTTTGTTTCAAACTGTGCCAGGAATAAAAGATTAAATAGACAAGCTAGAAAAGATCTTGCAATCAAGATCATGCACCCTATTTGAGGTGACAAACTTTAAACAAATAAGAAAACAAGTAACTATAGGCTGTGATAAGTCCCATAAAGAAAATAAAAAAGACTATGTGATAGAGAGAAATTGGGTGGAGTGGTACCTGTCACACATAGGCTGGACAAGGCCTCTTTGTCAGGTTCTATTTAAGCTGAGTTTTGAAGAAGAAAAGGTGCCCAGCAAGATATGACATAAGGCAGCACACAGGAACAGCAAGGTACACAGAGTGACTGGATTGTTGTGAGCAAGAGAGGTGTACCAGGTAGGCTTGAATGGATCCATTGGTAGGCATTTGAACTGCCACCTTTTGGCTACTGTGAATAGTGGTGCTATGAACACTGACGCCTATTGAGGTTTTAAGCAGAAGAATGACATGATCATATTTTTATTTTAAAAATACCACCCTGACTGTTGTGTCGAGCACAGAAGTTAATGGGACAAGAGTTAAGGTAAAGAAGCCAGTTAGCAAGGGCCCAGGCACCATATCCAGATGAGATAATGGTATCTTAACCAAGGTGATAACCAAGATGCAAAAAGGATAGCTTTCAGAGATGGGCTTGATGGGACTTGCTGGTGAATTTGGATGTAGGATGAGAGAAAAGGAAGAAACAAGGATGGCTCCTAGAATTTTTGCTGTCAGAACTGGAGATGAACAGGTTTTAGTCACAAGACAGAATTCCAGGGAAGGGCTGTGATTAATCAGCAAGGGTCAAATGCTCCTTCTTGACCTCATTGACAATGGGCAGATGAGCTGAGTCATGTAAGAATGGGACTATCCCACATGATGGATTGAGAGGAGAAGGCAGGCATGAGGGAGAAAGGAGATACAGCTCCCAAAAGAAGAGTATCATTGTTGCCAGAAGAAAGTGCAATTTTGACAGGTAAAACAAGAGATGTTTGCCATAGGTCCCTAAAATTTATTAGTCTTCTTAACTTGTGAACTGGGTTGGAACACACGTGTGACTTAGAAGTTCTTTTACATCTTTCACTTAAGATTGTAATAGTTTTCTCCTCCCCTAGGTCCACACCATCCAGGGGATACGATGCAGGGCAGAAGGAATTGAAGATGGAAAAGGACATTCACACTCTAGCAAGCCTCTGGCAGAACTAGGCTGTGTCCAACTCTGTGTCCTCTATCCTGGGCTCTAGAATAAGCGTGCTTGGCCTCCCAAAGGTGTTGAGGGTCACCAACAAGAGACCCCAGGACCTATCTTATCACCAAACTGGGTCATCAGGGGAAGACAGAAGAGGACTGAGAAAAAGTCATCTGTCATAAAAGAGTAGAAGTGTCCACTTCCATATACAGTATAGTCCTGTTACTTAACTCTAACTCCTCTAACTACTGAGAGAACAAGTCTCTCCCAGGCCAGCTTGATTGGCAGAACCTAAGTTCTCAGAGTTTTCCTTGACTTTTTACAAGACCTGACATCTTGACAAATGGAATCAAGATGGAGAGGGAAAGGCCTGAGATGTTTGTACAGGTTCACTTTGGTGTCCAGCAGGGAAGAGTAATCCCCTTAAAGTTCCTACTTAATTAACTCCAAGAGATGTCTGTCCTGCCCCTGAGTTTAGCTCCAATAAATGATGATCTCATGGGGGATAATACATGATGGTATTACAGGTTGTTCCTAGTTGAAACCAAGCAGGCTCTGAAACTTTTTAGCTCTCTATAAGAAGTCTGGGTGTACTTGGGCTTCTAAAGCAAGAACATCTTTGTAGTTTTCTAGTATTCCTTCGATTTTTGTCTGGAGAACTTTGAGAAAGAGCCCTTCCCATATGTTCTCGGTGAAAAACAACTCACATGTTTGAGGGGAAATTGTATTTCCTCAATGACAGATTGGGGACAATCTGAAGCTTTTCCATTTATTACCCTAGTAAAATTCCTAACAGCAAGAAATTAGTTGTGCTAATTATTGTTTCTAAAATTAGCTTTTCTATAAACTCTGTTATAGAAGCTATTGAAAATTAAAAGAAAAAATCATGGAAAAGAGGCAGCCACAAAAATTATGGGTTAAATATAAACAAGCCACTTAATTTCACTAAGATCTAGTTTTCTAAATTAAGGTGCAGGGCTTCCTGTGAGTAGGTTAATGCCTTAATGATGTGGGTTTTCTGAGCAAATGGGATCAAACTGTGAATGCCCTCTCTGCTCTTAGTTAGAACCAACCTTATGCACCTACAACCCAGTTCCTAGCTGGGACCAACCTGTGATCATTCCTCTTGGCTACTCAAGGACACCTCTCCAGCAGTACTTTCCTCTCTCTTCTCCACTGTTCTTTCCCCTTCTATATTGAATCCTTCCCTCTCTATTAGGTCTTCTCCAAACATTGTTTTTCTAGCTTACCAACCACCATATTTTGACCTCCCTATATGCTCTTTGGGTATCAACCTATTTGTTCCCTTCCTTTAGAGCTTGACGCCTTGATAGTGATTGCTATCTCTCAATTATCTTCTCTCCATGCTCAAAACTATTCCAATCCGATTTTTGCATGTGCCCCCAACCCCAGCTTTATCAAAATTGCTATTATAAGGTCACCACTGGCCTTCACGTTGCTACATTCAGAGATCAGTTCTCAATCTGCACCTTACTTGAAACATTTTTATTCACTAGGCTTCCAAGAAAACACACTCACCTGGTTTTCCTCCTACTTCAATAGTTGTAGTTTCTCAGTCTACTTTGCTGGGTACTCTTCACCTTCCCAACCTCTTAATATTGTAGAACTTTGTATATTCTCTGTATATTCACCATTTTGATGATTTCATCCAGTCTTATAACTTGAAATACCACCTATATTTTGACAACTCCAAAATTTACATCCTCAGTCCAGCCTTCTTCCTAAACTCCAACTGCTTCTTTAATCTCTCCATAAGCTTGTCTACTAGGCATCTCAATTTAATATGCACAAAATTAAATTTAATCTTCTCCCTTCAATCTGCCATTCCAGCAGCTTTCCACATTTCATAAATTTTAACTGCATCCTTCTAATGGCTCAAGAAAAAAGAACAAAAAAACTTGGAATTATCCTTGCTTCCTCTTTTTCTCTCACATCCCATATTTAATTCACCAGCAAATCTTTGGCCATATCTCCAAATGATATCAAGAAACCTAACCAACTTTTACCACCACTGCTGCTTCTACCTTGATTCAAGCCATTCTTCTTACTTGCCTGGATTATTATAAAAACTTCCTAATTCTTCTCCTGCTTCCACTTTACCCTCTTTTAGTTTATTCTAGACACAATAGCCAGAGTAAGATTGTTAAAATATGCCAGATCGTTTTTCGTTCTGCTCAAAAATCCTCCAATTTCTTCCTGTCTTACTCAAAGTAGAAGACAGCGGTCTCACATTAGCTGAAAATGAGCTGTATGATCAGATTGCCTAGTTAATCTTTTGAATCTCATCTCCTGTGTTTCATCCATGCACCCTGCGCTCCAGCCACACTGATCCCTGTGTTGTTCCTTTTTTATTATTATTATTATACTTTAAGTTCTAGGGTACACGTGCACAACGCGCAGGTTTGTTACATATGTATACTTATGCCATGTTGGTATGCTGCACCCATCAACTCGTCAGCACCCATCAACTCATCATTTACATCAGGTATAACTCCCAATGCAATCCCTCTCCCCTTCCCCCTCCTCATAATAGGCCTCGGTGTTTGATGTTCCCCTTCCCGAGTCCAAGTGATCTCATTGTTCAGTTCTCACCTATGAGTGAGAACATGCGCTATTTGGTTTTCTGTTCTTGCGATAGTTTGCTGAGAATGATGGTTTCCAGCTGCATCCATGTCCCTACAAAGGACACAAACTCATCCTTTTTTATGGCTGCATAGTATTCCATGGTGTATATGTGCCACATTTTCTTAATCCAGTCTATCACTGATGGATATTTGGGTTGATTCCAAGTCTTTGCTATTGTGAACAGTGCCGCAATGAACATACACGTGCATGTGTCTTTATAGCAGCGTGATTTATAATCCTTTGGGTATATACCCAGTAATGGGATGGCTGGGTCATATGGTACTTCTAGTCCTAGATCCTTGAGGAATCGCCATACTGTTTTCCATAATGGTCGAACTAGTTTACAATCCCACTAACAGTGTAAAAGTGTTCCTATTTCTCCACATCCTCTCCAGCACCTGTTGTTTCCTGACTTTTTAATGATTGTCATTCTAATTGGTGTGAGATGGTATCTCACAGTAACCAAAACAGCATGGTACTGGTACCAAAACAGAGATATAGACCAATGGAACAGAACAGAGTCCTCAGAAATAATACCACACATCTACAGCCATCTGATCTTTGACAAACCTGAGAGAAACAAGAAATGGGGAAAGGATTCCCTATTTAATAAATGGTGCTGGGAAAATTGGCTAGCCATAAGTAGAAAGCTGAAACTGGATCCTTTCCTTACTCCTTATAAAAAATTAATTCAAGATGGATTAGAGACTTAAATGTTAGACCTAATACCATAAAAACCCTAAAAGAAAACCTAGGTAATACCATTCAGGACATAGGCATGGGCAAGGACTTCATGTCTAAAACACCAAAAGCAACGGCAACAAAAGCCAAAATTGACAAATGGGATCTAATTAAACTAAAGAGCTTCTGCACAGCAAAAGAAACTACCATCAGAGTGAACAGGCAACCTACAGAATGGGAGAAAATTTTTGCAATCCACTCATCTGACAAAGGGCTAATATCCAGAACCTACAAAGAACTCAAACAAATTTACAAGAAAAAAGCAAACAACCCCATCAAAAAGTGGGCAAAGGATATGAATAGACATTTCTCAAAAGAAGACATGCATACAGCCAACAGACACATGAAAAAATGCTCGTCATCCCTGTGTTGTTCCTTATGAGTGGTGAAGTGGGAGATGAAATACGGTCACAGTTTCTTTAAGACTGTTCTGATTGAGGAGTAGGGGTCTGTGTTAGTCTGAATAATGACTGCCCCAACCCACCAAAGATGTCTACATGCTAATTCCCAGAATCTGTGAACATTACCTTATAGGGCAAAAAGGATTTTGCAGATGTGATTTAGTTAAGAATCCCAAAAACAAAGGGACACAAGACAACTTTTCAAAGTGATGAACATGTCTATTACCTTGATTGTGGTGATGATTTCTTGGGCATATGCCTAGGTCCAAACTCATTAAATTGTATATATCAAATATGCACTTTATTGCATATCAATTATACCTCTATAAAGCTATTTTTTTAAGTTAAGGATCTTGCCATAGGGATATTGTCCTGAATTTTCTGGGTGGGCCCAATGTAATCACAAGGGTCACTACAAGAGAGACCCAGGAGAGTCAGAGTGAGAGCAGGATGTGTGAAGGCTCCCACACACTGCTGACAGAAATTAAAATGTCACCACTAATTTGAAAAAGTGACCCTTTTTTCAAGTTAAACCTACATCTACCATATGACCCAGACATTCTACTCCAAGTTATTTACCCAAGAGAAAAGAAAGGTTATATGCACACGAGGACTGGGACATAAATGTTCGTAGTCGCTTCATTCATTCACAAAAGTTAAAAACTTGTAATGAACCAAATATTCCTCAACAGATGCTAAATAAACAGATGTTAAGTAAAATAAAGATTTGTAAACTGAGGTATATCTGTACAACGGAGTAGTAGTCAGGTTTTTTTTTAAAGGGGCAAATAATTGGTACATACAAAATCATGGATGAATCTCAAAACTACTAAAAGAAACCCATAATCTGGTTTATGGTGAAAAGAGAGTATCAGTGGTAGCCCATGGCCAGGGTTGAAGAGAGGAAAGATGGCAAAGGGAGCTGGGGCAGCTTTGAGGGTGATGGATGCATTCTATGTCTTGATGGTGGCAGTGGTTTCCTGGGTGTGGCAATGGTTTTCTGCACTTATCAGAGCTCACTGAATTACATTTTACATTGATACAATTTATTGTACATAATTATAGTTCAATAAAATTGATTTTTTAAGACCTTAATAAGAAGGAAGAAGTGCAAAATACAACAAAACTGTTTAATTATATTACAAATGTATGAAACAAACTCACTGAAAGGGCAAAGGTGTGGACTTAATTGGCTTTGGAAATGAGTGGAGTCTGTAAGACTAAAGACAAAAGAAACTGCACATGAGCACTGTGGTCCAGTTGATAAAAGTGTTTCCCACAGGAACATAGGTAAGTAATTCTGATAGCACTGCACATGTATAGTGAAACTGAAGGATTAGAAAAATGGATGACAGATGATGCAAGTTATGTTTCTCACTGTTGGAGTGGAAGGTTACAGATAAGTAAGGGAAGAAGGCTGGATAACAATGGATTAGACAATGTGCATAATAATGGATTAAAGTCAATGACATCAGTATCAACTCAAGTGTAGCTTCATATAGACACAGATGGTTTCACATGGGAATATTTATAAATAGTGCTTACATATAGATATATATGACTTAGTAAACACACATACACTGTATTTCCTTGCTCTGTCAGCTGAAAGGGCCAGAAGCAATGCCACCTGAGTCTAGTGCCCAGATTTTGGCACCTCATATTGTCCCCCAATAAACAAAACTGGAGATACTTAGAGGAAAATGTCTGCTTCTAGGACTAGGGAAGGAAACATAATACACAAATGAGCCTGGAGCATCTCAGAAAGTAAAGAAGTGCTCAAACAAAAACAGAAAACTGCATTGATGGAGGTACATCAAAGGAACACAGAAGCCAACCGAAGGAGCTCCCAGTGGCCAAAGCTGGAACAATTAGAGAAACAAAGTACATGAAGTAGTATTAGATTATAATTCAAAAGTATAAAATAAATATTCATGAGTCTATGTTGATATAAATAAATTGAATAATTGAAAGAAAGAAACAAATAAACAAGGAAAGATAGACAATAGACAAATCTGTGCAAAAGTATTCCAAATAATTTATGTAGATACTATGCCCTTGAGGAGGTAGAGTGTAACCCTCTACTCCTGACATGTGGAGTGTGCATAATTACTTCCTTCCAAACAGTGTGGTTATGGAAAGGGGAAAGAAGTAAGTAACTTACTAGGAAAGAAACCTGAAAACCAGTACCTCAGTTAGGTAATCAAGCTCAACACCAACAACAGGGATAAGTCACACTGATTGTATGTTCCCTTGATATGATGTGATGAGAATGGTGTTTTACCTCTGTGGTCTTCCTCCCACAAGCCTGCATCCCCCATCTAAGCATGAGACAAACATCAGACAAATCTCAATTGGGGGACCCTCTACAAAACACCGACTAGCATTCCTCAAAACCGCAAGGTCATCGAAAACAGAGAAAGTCTTAGAGACTGTCACAACCAAGAGGAGCCTAAGGAGACACAACAACTACAAGCAATATGGCATCTTGGATGGGATCCTAGAACTGAAATAGGACACAGGGGAAAAACTAAGGAAATCTGAATAAAGTATAAAAGTATGAACTTCAATTAATACTAATCAATATATGTTCATTATCTGTAACAAATGTCCTATACTAATGTGAAATGTTATTAATAGGGGAAGCTGGGTGGAGGGTGTATATATATAGGAACTCTCTGTACAATTGTTGCAATTTTTTTATAAATGTAAAACTGCTGAAACATAGTTTTTTCTAACAAAATTCCCTCCCAAAATATTAATAGTGACAAAGAGGGATACTACATAATAACAAGAGGGACAAACCATCAAAAAAGATAGAGTAATCATGAGCTTTTGTGATCATGCACATAACGTTGACATGCACATAACAATATCCGACCCAATTGCAGGGAAGCATCAACATAATTGAAATCCAGGTAGGAGACTGTCAGGCACCTCAAGCAGGAACAGAGTGATCAGGCAGATGAAGAGATCTGAGTGCTGGCTCAGAGCTGTCTGGAAATGCACTCACTGAAACGAAATTGGGTCTTTCCGCCTTTCCTTTCAGCAGGAGGAATGCACCTGAACTCAACTTCCCTAGGAAATAATGACTTACTCATGGACCCCATAGGCAGGCCAATAAGGAGGTCCCCAAGTACCAGGTGCTAACACTGCCAACAACCCCAGAGACAGCTTGCCCCAAATCCAGACAGCCTGGCCTCTAATATTCTGTTTACTTCTCCACAGAAAAGCTGCTTTCCTGCTCTCACCCAACAAAAGGGGAAGACACAAAGGGAAGGGATTTCCCCCACTGGACAGGAGGCCCTCACTGCAGATCAGCTGCAGCTCATCCTGCAGGCCTCCCTGTGGGTGATGGAAGGGTGGAGGTGGTGTGGTACCCCCAGCTTTTCTCCCCTTACTTAACCTTGAACTCTTAAGTCTTTTCTGTGAAATCTATTCTTGAAATCTAGCAATGCTGTGGAATTCATCCCACACCCAGATGGGGACCCACCTGATGTGACAGAAACTCAGAAAAGATTCACCTTGCAGGGCAGTCCCCAAAACAAAAGTCCGTACTTTAAATAAATAAACAGGGTTAGTCAACACCAAAAAAAAAAAAAAGGCAAACAAAAAAAAGGCACAAAAAATATATATACCAAGAATGAAAAAGAAACCATAATTGCAGATACTGTGAATACATTTATACCAAGAAATATTAAAGATTAGATGAAATGGATTTTCTTCTGAAATATAAAAATTTCTAAAATTGACTCCATGATGGATAAAAAGACCCGAGTAAGTCAACAACCATTTTAAAAATTCAATCAGTGCTGAAAATCTTCCCCCACACCCATCCACCCACAAGACACCAGGCCCAGATGGTGTTGTAAATTATTTTTTCTAACCTTCAAGGAGCAAATAAATAACCCATCTCTTATTAAACTGTTTCAGAGACAAGGAAAAGATAAACATCCACCCAACTAATTTTATGAGCTAATTTATAAGGTTAGTACTATGTCAAAACTAGACAAGAATAGAAAAGTAAATTATACACAAATCCTACTCATATTCATAGATGCGAAAGTCCTAAATACAATGCTTACCTTTTTGCCTTCTTGTGTCTTATCCAGGATGTCTACTCTGGATGAAGCTCCTGCTTGCTATGCAAGGAGTTTGGAAAGGTCTGGTAAGGAAAGTGTGATAACATCTTGGGTCTTTAACTCTAGTTAAATTTCCTCACTGTGTTAACTCATTTGCCTCCTTCCAAGGCCTGTTCTCATCATAAAGGACTCCCATATTAACATTATAGGACTTTTTCTGAGCCATATGAACAAATGACATCACCAGCTTGTATTTTTGCTGTTATTTATGAAAGCAGTAGTTTCTGTGTATCATGCTGAATTCAAAGTATTGCCCTAGGACTTCATCAAGACACAGTACGTGATCTATAAAGGCAAAGACAAGTTTAGGAGCCTCTAAGATTCACAAGGCCTTGGCCAAGCATCACTTACAGAGTTTGATTTGCCATGTGACTTCCAGAGAAACGCTTTTTTTTTTTTTACAAAGATAGTTTTCCTCCCTTAGGAAGGCAGCTGAAAAATCAAGAGTGAAATTCGGCTGAGATAAGTGGATTATTCACTAGCAACTGCAGAAATCTGCATAGGGTGGAGTAGAAATTCACATAGAACAGAGGTCCCCAACCCCTGGGCCACACGGCAGGAGGTCAGTGGTAGGTAAGTGGGCAAACCTTCATCTGTATTTACAGCCATTCCCTGTCACTCATATCACCACCTGAGCTCTCCTTCCTGTCAGATCAGCGGTGGCATTATATTCTCACAGAAGCATGAACCCTACTGTGAACAGTATATGCAAGGGATTTAGGCTGCGAGCTCCTTTTGAGAATCTAATGCCTGATGATCTGTCACTGTCTCCATCACCCCTAGATGGGACTATCTAGTTAAACGAAAACAAGCTCAGGACTCCCACTGATTCTACATTATGATGAGCTGCATAATTATTTCATTATATATTACAATGTAATAATAATAAAAATAAAGTGCATAATAAATGTAATGTGCTTCGATCTTTCCCAAACCAACTCCCCATCCAATCCTCCCAGATGTGGAAAAATTGTATTTCATGAAACTGGTCCCTGGTGCCAAAAAGGCTGGGGAGTGCTGACCTAGAAGATAAGCTCAGATCGTAAAACCCAGAAAATCTGTCATTCAAATATAAATATGTTGAATATGTTACATACATATTCTATTAGGCGAAACATATTTAAATAAGTCCTCTTAGGCTAACTAGACTGCTGTTGACTAGTTCCTGAAAGAAGATGCTCGTGGGTGGCAACAGATGTCTGGGAATAAAAGGACAGAGTGCCTGGAACAGGCCCTTGGTAGCCTCTTAGATCAAAGACTGTGTGCAAATCTGCATGTTGTCTCCCTGTTGTATCCTGAGCTAAGCAAACTGAAACCATACTGCTGGATCTTAAACTGTGAAACTACAATACTCTCGGGAGCTTATCATCAGCTTGCAAGCTGTTGAACAAGACCCCGATAAACTTATTACCACTGGGGACAGGATAAAGACTTGTCTGCACTAGAATTCTAACCTTCACCCTAATCCACTTAGCCCCAGCCCAGCTGCAGACATATAATTTCTGATAATGCTTCTTTTTCTATCTCTGTTGATTTTTACTCACTATTTACTTTGGCAAGGCATACTAAGACCTCAGCAGCTTGGAGCTAGCAGAGACATGAAAATGTCTGAACCAAATGGAGTAAAAGCTGTGGGATATCACCCCAACTTCAGAGGTAGGCACAGAACAGTCACATGACCATGCACATTTTTTCCAAAAAAAAATGAACTACATTAAAGTAAGGATTTTGTTTTGTTTGGCTCATTTCTGCATCCCAAGTCTAGATCTGTACCTGGAACACTGGGCATTGGATATATATTATAAATATGTGTTACACAAATTGAGGTTTTAATTCTGGTAGCAAGCAGGACTGGGTGTGCAGTTAGATGAGTGTGTTGTAGGCAAAGTTAGGAGTCAGATCACTTACAGGATCTCATCCACCCAGCCTCTTCATCAGTAGCAGGACACAAACCACTGAAAATTCCCCTGGGCCGAAACAAAGTTGAATCACAAATTTTAAAAAATGTGATTGATGTCAGACACGCCACACATTTCATTATCAGAAAACAACAAAAACGATGAGGCAATGTCTAGGACAGGGTTCCTTAATCTCAGCACTGTTGACTTTGGGGCCTGTAGGGGGCTGCGCCATGCATCTTAGGTTGTTGGTCAGCATCATCTCTGGCCTCTACTCACTAGAGGCCAACAGCACCCCCAACCCCCAACAGTTGTGACAACCAAAAATGTCTTCAAACCTGGTCAAACATCCCTCTGGAGTATGGGGGATGGGGGATTTGCCTCCTTTAGAGAAACACTGGTCTACAGTTTTGAGAACAAAAAGGATACAGCCACCAAGTTGTCATTCATATGTGAAGGACACTGCCACGTTCAGATTTCAAGTCATGTAAGATACACCAGTCTTAAAGGGGAAAAATTACTTAAGAATATATTGCAGCCAACTGAATCATGAAACAAAACCAAGTATGGAGATGAAAAAGAAGGGGGCTGTGAGTAATAAACCAAATACCACAATGACCTTCATTTCCACCGTAATGAGTCTAAATGTGGATTTATTTTCATTTGTATTACAGAGGATTCAGAATTCAAAATAACATTTTCAACTTGAAGATTCATGTCTTTCTTCATTTCTGGAAAATTCTCTATTTTGATTGATTGGGTTCTAGCCAATGGAATAAAATCCTCCCAGATACAATCCTGTCTTCTCTTTCTACAAGCTGGAAGCAAAATACATCAAGACCCTAAAGGACAGCAGAACCTCAAGATGAAGAGAGTTGCTGCACCTCAGTCATTCTGTGGAAGACACACTCAACTCGCATCAGGCTGTTAGATAGGCATAAACTTCTACTGCATTCAGCCAATACATTTTGAGGCATATTTGTTATATTAAATAGCAGTTAGTGTCATCTTAAACCAAGATAAGCCAAGGGATGCATAAAATAGGTGATCCAATGCAGGGGAAGGGCAATGGGAATTCCCAGATGAATTGCAAAGGGAGGTCCCAGGACCCCAACTGGGAAGTGGTCACGAGAGCAAAGTTAGTCCATATTAGAAATGAAGGCAGAGGGCTCCAGGAGGGACAACATCAGAAGGAAAAAAAATATGGGGATGAGTAGGAACTGGTGAGACTCTGTGAAAAACTGGATCAAGCAGTATTTTGCATTGTTAATGGAGGATATACAAACAGCAAGAAATTCTAACAAAGCCAAGAAAAAATAATCCAAGGAAATCTGCTTTGAAATGAAGTTGGCTTCTGAAATGTGAACCGGAAACATCAGCTTAGCAGAAAGCTCAGGGAGCAATATTCACATTTGCACAATATTGCACACACTGAGCAGAAATGCTTTCTCTTTAATGAGGATATCTGTGTGCATGTCGTGTGTGTGTGAGATGGTGTAAAAATGTGAAATCCTTGGCTTCCATCATTAGAAGTCGCCAGATAGTTTAGACGATAGAAAACTGAAAAGTCAAGAAATAGTAATTTAAGTATCTATTTAGATTAATCTAAATAACAAGAGAAAAGGTATATACAGTGGTTGCCCCTAGAAAGTAGGTATCTAGGGTGGGAAAGAAAGGCTTAGGAGGCTGCTGTTTGTCATCGTAAACATTTTGCTACTATTCAGCTTTCAAAAATATGTACATGTAGGCTGGGCGCAGTGGCTCATGCCTGTAATCCCAGCACTTTGGGAGGCCAAAGGCCCAGACAGCAGATCACTCGAGGTGGGGAGTTGAAGACCAGCCTGAGCAAGATGAAGAAACCCGGTCTCTACTTAAAAAAAAAAAATTACAAAATTAGCCCAGCGTGGTAGTGCATGCCTGTAATCCCAGCTACTTGGGAGGCTGAGGCAGGAGAATTGCTTGAACCTGGGAGGAAGAGGTTGCAGTAAGCCGAGATTGCGCCATTGCACTCCAGCCTGGGCAACCAGAGCGAAACTCTGTCTCAAAAAAAAAAAAAAAAAAAGTACATGTATTCCTTTGATAAAAAGAAATATTTTTTAAAAATAAGAATAGAGTCCCTCTTCTATCAGGTATTTCTCATGCAGGGCAGGCAAACCCCGAAGTGGAGCTTAGCCCACTGGGTTTCTGGCTTGGCCCAGGAAAGAATTCAACGGCAAACCAGAGGCAGAAGAAAACAGCCTTATTGAAGTGTTATAGCTTGGTGACTATGCCTGCAGAGCAGGGTTACCCCATAGGCAGTGAGTAGCAGCTCAGAGCACTTTTGCAGTCATATTTATGCTGACTTTTAATTGCATGCAGACTAAAGGGTTGTTTACGTAGAAATATCTAGGGAAGGGGTAATAACTTTTGGGTCAATAACTTTTGGGTCCTTGGTTCATTGCCACGCAAAGGGGCTGTAACGCCCCAGTGTTGCCATGGCAACGGTAAATTGACATGGCACACTGACGGGCATGTCTGATTGAAAGTTGCTTTGCCCTGGCCTTGTTTTAGCTAGTCCTCAATCTGGTCTGGTGTCAGAGCCAAGCCTCTGGAGTCAAGTCCCGCCTCCTACATTATTTCCAATCTTCAGCCTAGATGCAGCATACTTTTTAAATGGTTTATATTCAGGAAAGAGTTAGATTTACCTTAATTGCAGGAGGTAAAAAAAATCATTGTGCTCTGATGTTGCCTTTTGTGGAGTCAATTGATTATCTGGGTTCTCCCTACAAAAAAATACTGCTAAGAGAATAAAAAAGGACTAGTGCTGAATGTTTGTTAGAATCATTTACGATGGGACTGAAATCTAATGAGCATGCAGTTTAGTCACTAAAATGTTGCTTCAGAGTTATAATAAAGAACAGTTAGATGGATCTGTGATGCGATAATGAAATGCTATTTCAGCCTGTAAGACGTGAAAAACCTCTTTCTATAAAAACCTCACCAGTGGGCACATTTTAGCTGTTGCCATATCTGCATCTACAGTAACAAACATAAATAATTTACACACGATTTGTCCCTCACAAGAAGAGAGTAAAGAAAACACAAATAGGGGGTCATGAGCATGTCAATCATACACCTACTCTCTATTTCCAAAAGAAACCCAAGCTCAAATAGCCCATTCCACTGTCAGATCATGGGTTTGAATTTATGTCCAAATTATCAGCTCAGGAAATGTGCCAGTGATGAGGTTTGACAGTGAAAGGAGAGAACACAAAGATCAGAATGAGTGAACTTCCTTGTCTCTCTTCAGCCAACCATGCCCTACTTGAATTCTCTTCTCCAGTGTTCCTCTTTTTCCACCTTTATCTGTCCATCACCTTCCTCCTCTCTTAAAGCCTCCTCCTCCCATCTCCAATGCCCCTGCAAGGGAGCTTCGAGAAGGCTGAAGATCACTCTAAACCCCTTACTTCCTTTTTCCAGGCCCCCTGTATAGCTCCTGGAAGGAAGTTTTGTTACCCTTACGCGAAGGTGAATGTCTTTATTGATTTTTGGAAAATTCAAACATTCAAATCATTGATTCTAGTCCATGCTTGGTGAATGCTTGATACTGTTTTTGGAACTGAATTGTGCTGGCATCCAAGCTAAGCAAAGTCAATGGAGTGAATGAATAAAGCTTGTGCCAGCCCTCCAAGAGGTGTTGACAGTGGGCTGTACATGGGTCATCTGAAAGTTAAGCAGAAAATAATGCTATTCCATCCGAGCCTGAGCCAGCACATGCTGGGAGTGAGAGAGCAGCCACCTTGCTAGACAGCTGCTATCCCACTGGAAGAGAATATTGGTCCTCACTGAAATCTGAGAGGCTATATTAATCCAGAGAGACTGGAGAGCTTGCCTTCTGCTTTGAGGTCTCCTCCTCCTCCTTCTTCTTTTTTATTTTATTTTTAGAGACAAGGTCTCTCTCTGTCTCCCAGGCTGGAGTGCAGTGACACAATCACAGCTCACTGCAGCCTCCAACTCCTGGGCTCAAGCTCTCCTCCCATGTCAGCTTCCTGAGTGGCTGAGACTACAGGTATGTGCCACCAAGCCTGCCTGATTTATTTTTATTTATTTTGTAGAGACGATGTCTGGCTATGTTACCCAGGCTGGTCTCAAACTCCTGGCCACAAGCAATCCTGCTGTCTCAGCCTCCCGAAGTGTCCTCCATTGTCTTTATAAGAGCCAGCTAATAAGGGGTAGGGAATTCGTCTTGTGTCAGCATCTGATTTCCCACCACCATCCCTGCGAGAGTAAGGGCAACAGCATTTCTGTGCAGGCAGATTATGTGAAATTCTAACGGGTGGAGGGTGGGAGAAAGGAACGTGTTTCAAAGGAAAAGTAAAAATAGTTGACAAAGGGAGGACAACCCCCAAACAAGAAGGACCTTCTTATGAATTATATTAATTTTCCCTGCCCGGCCACCTTTCTCCCTTGTTTAGGGGAAGCATGGTGGAGTGGAGAAGAACATAGTTCTGCAGCTGGGCTGGCTGAATTGGAATCTTGTCTGCCAGAATACTTTAGGCAAGTGAGTTAATCGTGGGGACTCAGGGACTTTATCCCTACAATAGAGCTATGGCACCTATATTGCTGAGAGGATGAACGCAAATCTATTGCATTAGTCCGTTTTCACACTGCTATAAAGAATCGCCTGAGGCCGGGTGCGGCAGCTCACGCCTGTAATCCCAGCGCTTTGGGAGGCTGAGGTGGGCGGATCACGAGGTCAGGGTATCCAGACCATCCTGGCCAATATGATGAAGCCACATCTCTACCAAAAATACAAAAATTAGCTGGGCGTAGTGGCACGCACTTGTAATCCCAGCTACTTGTGAGGCTGAGGCAGGAGAATCGCTTGAACCCGGGAGGCAGACGTTGCAGTGAGCCGAGATCACGCCACAGCATTCCAACCTGGCAACAGAGCGAGACTCCCTCTAAAAAAAAAAAAAAAAAAAAAAAAAAAAACCGCCTGAGGCTAGGTAATTTATCAGGAAAGGAGATTTAATTGACTCACCGTTCTGCATAAGAAGGAGAAGCAAGCACCTTCTGCACAAGATGGCGGAGGCGGGGAAAGTGCCACACTTCTAAACCATCAGATCTCATGAGAACTCACTCACTGTCACGAGAACAGCATGGGGGAAATTTCCCCCATGATCCAATCACCTCCCACAATGCCCTCCCTTGACTTGTAGGATTACAATTCGAGATAGAGATTTGGATGGGGACACAAGAACCAAACCATACAATCTATTGGGGCTTAAAACACTACCTGTTATCTTGCTCCGTAAATCAAGTATGAGTTTTACGTGGCTGTTTTTGAGCGAGAATCTTGCTCACAATGCCCAGGCTGGAGTGCGATGGCGATCTCCGACTCACTGGTTCCGCATGCCTGCCTCAGCCTCCCAGTAGCTGGATTACGGGCGCCCGCCACCTGCAGCCCGGCTAGTGCTTATTTTAGTAGAGCGAGGGGTTTTCACCGTGTTAACCAGGATGGTCTGCACCGCTATCCTGACCTGAGTGATCCTCCGCGAGAACTTTGAAGTTAGGCTTGAGCCACCGCGCCCGGCCTCGTAGCTGTTATTTTTATATTGAGGAGCCTTAGGCCATGTAGCTGGGATGGAACTGAACTTCCTCCTCCCAGAGGCACGCACATACATAACCCAAGATTGGCCAGTCAGAGCACCAATTCATTAGTCTATGATAATTTGTTCCTACGATGTAAAGAAATGTAAGAAACATTGGGAATATGTTTCTTAACATATTATCGGAATATAAAATGATACGGCAACACTGGAAAACAGTTTAACAATTTCTATAAATACATGCAGCTACCATATAACTAAGCAATTGTACTCCCATTTTCCCCTGAAAAATAAAAAGTCTTGTTCACAAAAAAGAAAACCTATACACAAATGTTTATAACAGTTTTATTCTTAATAACCAATAATTAGAAACAACCAATATGTCCCTTAGTGGGTCAACAGTTAAACAAGCTGTGGCACACCCATACGGACTACCATTTCCCAGGAGAAGGAACTACTGTAGACACACACAACAACCCAGATGAATCTCCAGGGAATTACACGGAATGGAAAAACCAATTTAAAAAATTGCGTTCTATATGGTTCTATTTACATAGCACTGTTGAAATGACAAATTACAGAAATGGAGAACAGATTGCTCAGCTCAAAGAGATGATGGGGACAGGAAGGAAATGAGTATGGCCATAAAAGGACAGCTTGAAGGATTCTTGAGCTGATGGAAATGTTCTGTGCAACGTCAGTGTCATAAGATGTCACTATTAGGGAAATTGCGTAAAGGGTGCACAAGAACTCTCTGTATTATTTCTTATAATCGCATATGATCCTACAATTACCTCAAAATAAGTTTAATCAAAAAAAACAAACCACCAAAAACTGTCCCAGATAATTTTAATGTGTAGCCAAGGCAGAACATCTGATCTGTTTCCTCCCTGTTTGTAGGCTTTTTTGTGTTTAATCCCTTCTTTATTTTGCTTAAATTCTACAACCTATCATTTGAATCTTTCTTACTAACACTTTGAACTTCCTTGCCTTCCATATTCTCATATTTAAAGAGAGTTTCTTGTAAGCAGCATTTAGATAGTTTTTAAAATCTAGTCTGACAATCTTTGATTTTTGTTTATCTATAATGAGAGTATTTTGTCAGTTAAACTTAAGGTAATTAATATTTTGAGTAAAATCTATCATCTTACTTTGTTTTTTCTTTGTTCCTTTGTTTTTTATTTCTTTCTTATCCTTTTTTGATTAATTATTTTTATTGTTTTTTTCTCCATTCACTCATTAATTCTATGTTGTTTTAATCTGTACCCTAGAGGGTACAACATACAGCTCTGACTTAGTATATTATAATATAAATTCACACATTTATCACCTCTCTAAATTAAAGGATCATAGAACTCTTTATCACCACCTAAACTTTTTGTGCTATTGATAATGTGTTCTTATTCTGCATGTATTTAAACCCCACAAGACATTGTTGTCAGTGTCTTATATGTCAATATTCATTTGTATATACTTATTTTATTGCTCTTTATATCTTCCTAAATTTCCGTGCTGCCTAGCTGGAAAGCATGAAGGCAACCTTAAGTTTTTCTTTCCATGCACTTCTGCTAGTGACAAGTTCTTCTAGTTTTTGTTTGTCTGGAATATCTTCTATATTTTTTCTTCATTTTGAAAAGCATTTTAACTGGATATAATCCCGCATAGGCAGTGACTTCTTTCAATGCTTAGGATGTCATTCCTTGCTGTCCTGGCTTGAGTTGTTGGTGTTGAAAAGTCACCTGCACTTTGAGGTTTATACGTCATTTTTCTCTGTCTCCTGTTAAGATTTTTTCATCTTTGGACTTTAAACATTTTACTGCTTGGGGCCTAGGTATGGATTTCTTCTATCACACCTCTTTGGATTTGTTGCACTTATCATATATGTGACTTGAGTCTGTCATCAATTTGGGGAACATCTCAGCTAATCGTCTTCAAATATTGGTTCCGCCCTATGTGCTCTCTCTCCATCTGGTATTACAATCACACAAGCACTTTCTCTGGGTTCCATGTGTCTCTTACACCCCTTTTCTATTTTATATCCTTTCGACTTTCTCAAAGTTTCAGTCTGTATGCTTTCTACTGGCCATTCCTCTAGTTCTCTTTTCAGCAATGTCTAATCTGCTTTTAAATCCATGATTAAATTTCTAATTTTAGTTATAGTGTTTTTAAGTTCTAGATTATTTTATAGGTTCAAGGTCTGCAGTGAAATTTTCCATCTTGTCATCTTTTCCTTGAATATGTTAATCATGGTTATTATAAAATCTACTTCTGATCATCCCAATATCTAGATCACCTATGGGCTTGTACATATTGCCTTTTCTCTCCTTTTTTTCTAATATATTGTTCTGTGTCTTGGCATGCCAGGTAAATTTTTTTTTGAGTGCCGGGCACTATGTATGAAAAACTATAGAGGCTCTGGATGGTAATATATTATCTTACTTCTAGGAGGGTTTATCTTTCTTCCAGCAGGCAGGTGAGGATGAGAAATTGTACCTTTATCCAATCAGGAGCTGGGATGATACCAGGCTGTTCTTCAGTCTTTGTGAGCAGTAGCCTGTTCCTCATTTACCCCTTCCCCTGGAACATAGCCTTCTCTGGACAGGTCCTGAATGTCTAGTGTCTTTGTCTCTGGAGAAGACCCTGACCCCCTGCCATCCCCAAAGACCACGCCCCTCCATGCGGCCCTTCGCTAGGACCCTTTCTCCTTGTGCGTTTTGTTGTTCTGGACTTTTCCGCCTTCATCAGAGCCTTGCTCTCCCAGCTCATTCTTCATGAGAAGCTCTCCCTTGAGTAGTAACATTAGTTTAATTTCAAAAACTACTTTTTCAATTGTATGACATGGAATTCAATCCTATTTAGTGGAATGCGGCTAATGTATAATCTATCTTTTTTAACAGAGGTCTTTGATCTGCCTGCACTTTGCTGTGGGACACTGGATGAGTCACCATCCTATGAGGATTGTAAAAAGGGCTTGGTGTCCTCTCGCTTATACTTCATAACTCCACGACTCTCATGGCACACACCAGAGGACAATCTTGTTGTGACGAGTAAATTTAGACGGAACATAAAAAGGTTAGCATCAGCAAACATCCATATTTTTCCAAAGGATAGTCCAGCATGGATAATATGGTGAAACTCTGTCTCTACTAAAAATAGAAAAATTAGCCAGGCATAGTGACGTAGCCCTATAGTCCCAGCTACTCGGGAGGCTGAGACAAGAGAATTGCTTCAACCTGGGAGGCAGAGATTGCAGTGAGCCGAGATCACACCACTGCACTCCAGCCTGGATAAGAGAGCAAGACTCCATCTCAAAAAAAAATTAAAATTAAAAAAATTTTTTTTTTAAAAAAGAGAATTCTATCAAGACTTGTTATCTGATAAAGCTACAGGCAGGACTGAAAGCAAGGAACAACAGGATCTTGGCTCAGTTGTCCATGCCACAGTCACACGTTACACAGGGTCAGGTTCTGAAGTCTACAGCAAAAGATAACACATAGGCTGGTAGACTGTAGAAAAATATTCTTGAAGAGCCCTTAAGTAGCTAAAAAGGAGAGTATGCATAACTAGGGAGGAGACTGATTTTCCAATTCTTCATGGGTCCAAAAAAATCTGTTTTTCTTTCAACAATAGAACTTAAGTTGGCCACCAAAGTATTTGGTTTCTATTTAAGGGTTATATCATATTTTATGTATTTAGTTAGTTAGTTACTGAGAAGGGATCTCACTGTGTCACCAAGGCTGGCATGCAGTGGCAAGATCATGGCTCACTGCAACCTCGACCTCCCCAGACTCTGGTGATCCTCCCACCTTAGCCTCCCAAGTAGCTGGGACTACAGGCATATGCCTCCAAGCCCTACTAACTTTTTGAAGTTTTTGTAGAGATAGGGTTTTGTCATGTTGCCTAAGCTGGTCTCAAACTCCTGGGCTCAAGCTATTTTCCCACCACAGTCTCCTCAAGTGCTAGGATTACAGGTATGAGCCACCACGCCTGTCTTTAGAGGTAATATTATATTTTAAAATGTACATCTAAACACTAAAATCACATTGATGCTACAAGAGACAAATAGGAACTGAGACCATTTAGGGAAGAGTAGATTACACCTCTCAGTGTACATATGGCAAGGGAGGTGTGGTGGGCATCAGTTCACTGAGGAGCATGACAATGGAAATTACCAGTGCTGGTTTCCCTCCACAAGTGTGCAATTAAATTCCCATGAGTTAAGTGTGTATATTATGTGCTTTTTACTGAGACAGATTATGGGTGAAGGGAGTAAAAGGCTCAAAGGTAAGAGCTACAAGTTATGGAATACAAATTAAATTAGCCAGGGCACTGAAATTCCTAGCTATGCCACTGTTTCTCAAGTGACAGGAAAAGAACTTGGAGTTTAACATAAAAATCCTGTAAAAGATAAAAGAGAGATCGCATATCATGTGCCTCTGTTAGTGTGAGGTATCACACTTATACTCTTCTGACAATTGAAGTGCTTTTACTGATGCAGAAATAGATCTAAGAGGGAGCCCAGCCCATTCATGGGGACCTACTCTCTTCGTCTAAGACTGCTCAACTCACTGACCACATTTCCCACATGCTGGAAAGCTGTCAAATGCCTTGAGTTAAGGGATCCTAGTTGTTCTGAGCTCTCTGTTATGTTTTCCCTCCACTTGGGCTTAAATAAGCAAAGTAATAAGTTGCAATAACAATGGAAGTATGACTTGCTGACTGAGATCAAATATATATATATACACACACACACACGTATATTATATATACACAAATACATGTTTATGTATATATACACACATATATCTGTCTATGTACATGTATACACATATGTGTAAATACATATTTTACATGTATGTAATTACATATTTACATAATTATTACATAATTATATTATGTAAATATATACATATTACATAATTACATAAATACATATTTTACATATATGTAAATACACATATATACACACATATGTATGCATTATATATGTGTTTGATTACTTTTTTGTGTCAGTGTGACTGGGCTAAGGGATACCCAGATAACCCCCAGGTAAAACATAATTTCTGGATGTGTCTGTGATGGTGTTTCTGGAAGAGATTAGCATTGGAATTGGTAAACTAAGTAAAGAAGATCATCCCCACCAATGTGGGTGGACATCACCCAGTCTCATGAGGACCCAAATAGAGCAAAAAGTTGGAGGCAGCGTGAGTTAGAAATTTGTCCTGTCTCTCCTTGAGCTGGGGCATCCATCTTCTCCTGCCCTCCGACATCTGAGATCCTGTTTCCCAGCCCTTCAGAGGCTTGCAACATCGCAAACCTCCTCCTCTTCTTCTCCTCCCTCTTGTTCAGGCCTCAGGCCTTGCACTGGGACAATGAGATATCCACCATTGACCAAGGGCTTCCTGGTCCTGGGCCTTCAGACTCAGTCTGAATTACACCACCAGCTTCCTTGTCCACCTGCTTGCAGGTGGCAGATCTTGGGACTTCGCAGCCTCCAAAATTCCCATTTAAAGTGCACTTCCCATTTAAAGTGCAACCATACTGGGAGAAAACAAATCCATGTCAGGATGTGGTTGGGTCCTGAGTGATAAGCTCAGCTCTCAGAAGCCAGCCACGTCTCGCGCAGGATCCAGATCCCTTGGGGGCAGTTACAAGTCATACCACAGCTCAGCAAATTCCTATAACACTTCTCTCTCTCTAGAGAGAGAGAGACGGTTCTGTTTCTCTGGAAAACACTGACACACACACACACACATATACACACATTTATACACACACATACACATACATACCATGATACTGGTGTCATTTTTATGAAAAAATTCTTTACTTAAGAGGAAAGAACTAATCCACCATGCTTTTTTCACATTGGGCAAGGGCAAGTGTAATTAAATTTAAAATATGCTCTTGATTGACTTCTAAGCAGCTCTGTTGAATGCAGCGGTGATTCCAAACACTGATCCACAGTCTTACAATCAACAGAGCAATGAAGCAAGGACACGAGCAACCAGTAAGAGGCCGTCCTGTGAGGGTTGATAATAGCTTCTTGCTGCATAGATGGAGAAGAATCTGGACAGAGAGTTGTGACAAGTCCATGCCCAAAGCTGGTTGGGCTGCTCACACAGCATGTGCATAAATGGCAATAATTAAGCTCCACTAGATGACAGCTGGGCTGTCGCTTCCCACATCCTCCATGCTGGCCTGCCTGAACACAGGCATTCGTGCCTTGCCTGGCTTTATCTAAATTAGGCTCCTTTGTAGGAAATGATATCTGAAAGTAGCAACAATAACCAGAAGCAGTTACATTTTGTGTTGATGGGAAATATTAGTGCAAATAACAAAATAATAAATGCATATCCAGTGACTAATCTCTTGTGGGAACATTTCCATGGATGGACTTCCCACATTCTTACTTTCTTTGAAATGGAGATGTCAGCATCTTTCCCAGGACTCTGTTCCTGAGGGATTATGGTTGCTGGATTTATTTTGACATCATCATTTCACAATAAGAAGTGTCTAAAGAAAGAAGTGTCTAAAGAAGTGTCTAAAGAAAGACTTTGAAGACTTCATGAGATAATTACAAACCCATCAGGAGTGTCAGGTGGCCTGTGATAGTGGCTTAAAACTTGGGATGCAGGTAAAGGTATTAAGGAACAAGTCCTCTCATTCTTTTCTTTTTATTTTTTAATTAGTTGGTTGTGTTGACCAGAGATCACTAACTTATGGTATGATTGCACTCTTGCACGATTGGGTCACACACAACGAAATAGTAAATGGTTTTCTATTTCACCCACCTACCTATCTTTTACCCTTCCTTTAAACACATTTAACAGACTCTTGACTTTCAATTAATCTCCAATTTTTAAAATTCTACTTTAACACTTCCCATTTAAAGTGCAACCATACTGGGAGAAAACAAATCCGTGTCAGGATGTGGTTGGGTCCTGAGTGATAAGCTCAGCTCTCAGAAGCCAGCCACGTCTCGCGCAGGATCCACATCCCTTGGGGGCAGTTACAAGTCATACCACAGCTCAGGGACTGCAGTAGCTCTTACACCTATAATGCCTCAGGTCTACTATGCCCATGCACTATATTAGGGCTGAGGATAGATATAAAAGCCACACTCTGTGCCTTCCAATACACATTAAAGGGAGAAGAGAGGCATCTGATAGGTTTGGCTGTGTCCCCACCCAAATCTCATCTGGAATTGCAGCTCCCATAATTCCCACGTGTTTGGGAGGAACCTGGTGAGAGGTAATTGAATCACGGGGGCAGTTTCCCCTATATTGTTCTCGTGGTAGTGAATAAGTCTCACCATATCTGATGGTTTTGTAAGGGGAAACCCCTTTCACTTGGCTCTCATTCTCTCCTGTCTGCCACCATGTATGACGTGACTTCCACCTTCTGCCATGATTGTGAGGCCTCCCAAGCCATGTGGAACTGTTGGTCCATTAAACCTCTTTTTCTTTATAAATTACTCAGTCTCAGGTAGGTCTTTATCAGCAGTGTGAAAATCGACTAATACAGCATCTTCGCTATATCATGCTGGATGGTAAATACCGGTTAGAGATTTACAGAGGGTGCAGCGATGGGAAGGTAGGCACTGAGTAGAGATTGAAGAAGGTGCCCAAGATGCCCCTAGACCATGCCGGAGAGGTCTTTCTTTTTTTTTTTTTTTTTTTTTTTTTTTTTTTTTTTAAATTTATTTATTATTATTATACTGTAAGTTGTAGGGTACATGTGCATAACGTGCAGGTTTGTTACATATGTATACTTGTGCCTTGTTGGTGTGCTGCACCCATCAACTCGTCATTTACATCAAGTATAACTCCCAATGCAATCCCTCCCCCCTTCCCCCCCTCCCCATGATAGGCCCCGGTGTGTGATGTTCCCCTTCCCGAGTCCAAGTGATCTCATTGTTCAGTTCCCACCTATGAGTGAGAACATGCGGTGTTTGGTTTTCTGTTCTTGTGATAGTTTGCTAAGAATGATGGATTCCAGCTGCATCCATGTCCCTACAAAGGACACAAACTCATCCTTTTTTATGGCTGCATAGTATTCCATGGTGATCTAGAACTAGATGTACCATATGACCCAGCCATCCCATTACTGGGTATATACCCAAAGGATTATAAATTATGCTGCTATAAAGACACATGCACACGTATGTTTATTGCAGCACTATTCACAATAGCAAAGACTTGGAATCAACCCAAATGTCCATCAGTGACAGATTGGATTAAGAAAATGTGGCACATATACACCGGAGAGGTCTTTCTGTCTTTTCTATTTTTCTGTTTCTTCCTATGCTACCATTTCTTCTTCCTCCCACTTCCTTCTTTCTTTTCTTCTTCTCCATATTTATTCATTCTCTTTTACTTTCCCTTTTCTCTTCTCATAGCTTTTCCTCTCCTCCCCTACTCAGACCTCTGTTTTACTACTTGCCTCCACTGCTCAAATGGGCAATGCCGATGAATGTTGAATTTCTTGTTATTTTCTCTAAATACCATGTTTTTTTCATGTCTCTGGACTTTGGCACATACATAGACAAGCACACCATATGTTCCAAAAATGTTAGGACATAATCATAATGTAATACCTCCCAGCTAAACATCAATCTCATCCATTTCAAGCCTGAGGTTTAGTAAGAAATAAAATATGGCAAAGGGGGCAAAAAAAAGTTCACTTAAATCTGAGCTGTTCTCTGCTGAGTAATATAAACAAAATATTTTAGTAGAAAAGTCTCACTGCAAATATGAGCTATATTTTTAAAAAGGAAAAGGCAAAATAGACTTTTGTGGATATAGAGAATTCAATAAGCATCAAAAGCATCAGTTTGAAACTAACATAAATCATCTACCTTTAGCCTGACCTTTAATAGTGCTTGTGCTATTGGCATTCTGGGGGGATAATTTATTGTTCAGACTGCCTTTCTATCATCAAAATTAAAATCTTTTATACTTTAAAAGATACCATCAAGAAAGTAAAAACAAAAATAAAAGAATGACAGAAAAATTTTATAAACTATGTATCTGATAAGGGGCTATTCTATGTATCTGATAAGGGGCTATTCTATGTATCTAGAATGTATAAAGGTGTCTTACTATTTAATAATAAAAAGGCAAATAACCCAAATTCAGAAATGGACAAAGGATGTAAATAGATATTTCTTTGAAGAATATACACAAATGGCCAATTTTCATATGAAAAGACATTCAACATCATGAACCATCTGGGAAATGCAAATCAAAACCACAATGAGATACCACTTTACATCCACTAGGATGGCAATAGTAAAAGAAACACAATAACAAGTGTCAATGAGAATATGGAGAAATCAGAACCCTCAGGGACTGCTGGTAGACATGTAAAACAGTGTAGCTGCTTTTTCTACAGCCTCGCAGTTCCTCAGAATGTTAAACATAGAGTTACCACATGACCTAGCAATTCTCCTCCTAGGAACATATCCCAGAGAAATGAAACCATGTGTCTACACAAAAACTTCAATGCATGCTCATAACATACATAGCATTCAAGAGAGTCAAAAAATGGAAACTATCCCAAAGTCCATTAACTGAAGATTGTATTAAACAACATATGGGGTATATCCATGCAATAGAACATTATTCTGCAATAAAAAGAAATACAATGCTGATATATGCTACAACATGGATGAACTTTGAAAACATTACACTAAGTGAAAGAAGCCAGTCACAAAAGACCACTTATTGTATGACTCCATTTATGTGAAATGTACAAAAAGACAAATCTATAGAAAAATACAGTAGATTTGTGGTTGCCTAGAGCTGGGAATAAGGGGGGGAAGTGGGGAATAATAATGGTTGTTATTCTTGTAATACTAAAAATGTTCTAAAATTGATTGATTGGCTGCACAAATAAAAGCCTTGAATTGTATACTTTAAGTGTGTGAATTGAATGGTATGTGAATTGTATCTCAATAAAGCCTTTAAAAAAAAAAAAAAGACTTCCTGAGACATTATAGAACTGATCCCACAAGCACCCACCCCAGCTCTAAATGCCAGTGGCACTTCTTCCATCGTTGTGACAAACCACTAAAACACCACAGAAATTTCCAAATTCCCCCTGATGGAGGGAACACATTTCCCCCTTATTGAGAATCACTGGAAAAGAATAATGCTGAGGCCAGGTGCGGTGGCTCATACCTGTAATCTCAGCATTTTGGGAGGCCGAAGTGGGTGGATCACCTGAGGTCAGAAGTTCTAGACCAGCCTGGCCAACATGGTGAAACCCCATCTCTACTAAAAATACAAAAATTAGCCAGGCGTGGTGGCAGGTGCCTGTAGTCCCAGGTACTTGGGAAGCTGTGGCAGGAGAATCACTTGAACCTGGGAGGTGGAGGTTGTAGTGAACCGAGATTGTGCCACTGTACTCCAGCCTGGGTGACAGAGTGAGGCTCTGTCTCAAAAAAACAAAAAAACAAAAACAAACAAAAACAAAATAAAAATAATAATAATGCTGAATGAGGTGATGAACGAGCACATTGGGGATGCCCAGGGCTCTTGCTATCAGGTACTCATGCAACAACGAAAACAAAAGTCTCCTTCACTGTTTGTTCTATAAACTACAGGAGAGTCTAAAATCAGGAAAAATAAAATGAATCTTCCTTTAAACCATCCTACATGTTTCTTTCAAAAATGCATTGTGACATTTTCAAAATTCATTTTCTTTCAAAATGCATTTTTCAATGCACTGGCATTGTGACATTGGGGACAATCTCACATTATTTTTTCTGAGGCTACTTTCATTTCCAAAATAGCCAAACATTTTAATCTCCGAAATGGGGGTGTTTTCAAACCCATAATCTAGATAGGAAATGATTTCTGACAGCCTGTAAGAGTGTCTGTGACGCGGTGCTTCCACAGCTCTTCAGTAAAGAGCAATCTAATTGAGAGAAAATATATTGACAATCATACAGGCAGAGGAGAGGGTGAATATGGAGTGAAGGATTAGAAGGAATGATCTCAGCTCAACATCATCAATGCTTACATAACAAAAAGAGGTCAAACGTGGAATAAGAAAAGTCAGACCAATGAATTATGTGATTGCTTAGTGAGTGAGAGCCAGAGACTACCTGAGTATGACTGTTATTATACTGGTTGGAATGACAGCCAGCTCATAGGACTTAATATATTAATCACAGCCCTTTAATCTCTGTACATGCTGATTACCATCCTCTCGTAGGCTTTGGAGTTACATTTTTTTCATCAAACACAAACCAAAAATGTTTTATTTGAAGGAGATAACCCCATTCCATCCAAAATTGAATGCTGTAAGTCGGGTGGGGCTAAGGGTGGAGTCAAACCTATCCCTACACGTAGGCCAGTGGCTAATTCTTATCCTAAATGACGACAGACCTGAGCAGTACATGATGTGTAGATACATGTGTTGGCAGAACATTTGTCACCCATGGGCTGTGACATGGGGAAGGCAAAGACCAGTGATGGGATTCCAATTTGGGAAGACATTCAAATGGCACCCACATGTATAAGGGTCAGGCCCAGGAGATTCTAAACATGCAGCCAAAGCAGGAGTGACTTGAGAAGACAGATGAGAAACAGGAGATTGGGGTAGTCGTGGTTAAGAGTCTAGACTCAGAAGCTAGACTGGTTGGCTTTGAATTTTAGCTCTGCCCATCACTCATTGTGTAATGCCGGAGAAGCCACTTAACCTGTCTGCGCCTCACTTTTTCCGTCTGTAAAATGGGGATGTTAGATAGTTTCTGCTTCAAAGGCTTAATGTGAGGCTTTATTGAGTTACTCACCCAAAGCACGTCGAAGGGTGTCAAGCGCACAGAAATCCCTGGAGCTTTAATATTCCACCAGGAAAATCTGCTACCAGCTGCTCTCCATATGTACTCCAATACACTGCCCACTAGATATCCATGTTGGGGCTGCTGGGAGTGATGGCTTTTCCTTCCTCATAGTAAAACACACCAGGACTAGGGCTATTGGAAGAAGCCAAAATAGTGATTTCTTGTGCTTATTTATTCTCTTGAGGGCCATTCCCCATTATAACTGGGAAATGGTCTCATGAATGCCCAAGCCAGAAGAAATTTTAGGGATGTGAGCCTGATTCATCCATTTGCAGAGGAGACAATGTGCTCAGAGAGGTGGTATGAGTTGCCCATAGTCACTCAGCTGTTACAGCAAAAGTAAGCATAGACCCTCGCCACTTACTTTAATACTTTTTTCTATTTCACCATGATTTGGGGCTAGATCTGAATGATTCAGCCTTCCACATGGAGGCACAGTGGCACCAAGCTAGGGGGCTGGGTGTGTGGTGCTCATAGGATCTGTCAAAAGCCTGGGCAATTCATCCCTCGAGCTCCCTCTGCATCATCCCGAGATCTCCAGGAATGGCCCAGCTGTCACTTGGAGATCTGAAGAACTCAGGAGGACTCCACAGAGCCTCTTGCTCAAGATGTGAGTTTGGAGACACAAGTGCCTCTCTGGACTAAGGGTAAGCCCAGAAAATGCCATCATGCATGTTCTCAGGAAAGCTTCAGCAACTGCAAGCAAGGGAGATGATGCAAGTCAAAGGAGAAACCACCCAAAAGAGGGGGCAGTTTAAATTTAAACCAGCACAGCCTTCAGAGAGCCCCCACCCTATGCCGAGAGTGCCTCAGTCCTTCCCAGCAAGGAGTTCACCTTCATATGATCCATGGCAGGGCAGGGATGACTGCTTTTTTCCAGCCCCCTGAAGATACATTATGATTCCCTTTGGGGGCTATCATCTGACAGGGCAAACTGAAAATAGTTGTTTTGCAAACTTCACCCCAATGAAGGAGACTATGGAAAAGCATGTCAGCAAGTGCCTGTGGATATTGTGCTTTGGAAGTTTAAGCGGCCTCTGGATTTCAAGGGAGTGGATTTCATGAACACTTGACAGATTGTCAAGCCAAGATAAGGGGTCAAGTCTAAATTCGGAACTTACCATCTGACTTTTGAAAGGCACTTGCGTAGGAACAAAGATTACCCTTTGTTAAATCTGTTAAAACAATTAGAGGCAGTAATTAAATGTTTCAACCCAATTTCACATATCAAATTTAGTCCTAATTCCAGCTCTTCATGAGAAGAAACCATTTTCGGCCTGCAAATATATTTCATTGCAGGTCCTTTGGTTCAGGAGCCCATGAGAAAATTAACCAAAACCCTGGTTATAAAAAAAAAAAGAAAAAAAGAAAAAGAAAAAGCAAGAGATTGAGCCCCAGCTAAACTCCCGCACAATTGCGGCAAGTTTTGATTTACCTGGTGCTTCTAAACAGATGCTTCTGAATTCAAGGCCATGTCCCTTGAACCAACAGATGGTTCTGAAAGGTCATGAACTATTTCGGTGTCCTGATTGGTATTTATTGACACATGTTTACCCACACAGGGGATGTTACAAGCAAAGAAATTCTCCATTCTTAGTTAGAGCTTTGGGTCCAAACCCAAGGGTCAGGCCCAAGCCATGGTGAACCAGAATCCATAACTAGATCAGTGGCTTATAAAACTTTTTGGCCTCAGGATCTCTCTGTATTCTTAAAAATTGATTCACAGCCCCCAAAAAACTTTTGTTTATGAGAGCTGTATTTGTCAATATTTACCATACTAGAAATTAGAACTAATAAAATTCTTAAATATGTAGTGATTCATTTAAAAATAACAATAAACCCATCACATATATAAACATACATAACACATTTTTATCAAATATGAGAACAGATTCTAAAACAAAATTAGTGAGAACAATGGCATTGTTTTACATTTTTGCAAATCTTTTTAATATCTGGCTGGAAGACACCTAGGATCTCATATTTGCTTCTGCATTCAATCTGTTGCAATATGTTGTTTTAGTTAAGCTATATGAAAAAACTCATATATTTAATTGCAAAATAAAGAAGTCTGTAAATATCTTTTTTAGATAATTCTGGACATTATTACTGCTCCACAAAAGTTCAACAAATAGTAATTTCTTAAGGCAAAAAAGGATATAAAATTGTGTCAATTAACTTTTTGTTCATTAATGTGGCTTAACATCCATGGTCTATTTTGCATTTTGCATGGATCTTTTACTCATGCTTGATTTCAGAGCATCACACAGTAGTTGTTTGGAAAATATTGATTCACTAAGTTATTCATGTCTTCCAAATGTTGACACATTTCCCTATTACAGTAACAAAAAATCATATTTGTTATCATCACTTCTGGTCTCATCAGAAATGTATTTAATGTTGGGCAGCTGTCAAGTTAACAGTGATGGATGTAAGGTTTTCAAAATTCCATTTTTCTAATGTCTAAATATTCTCTTGATAGTTTGAATTGCATCATTGGCAACAAATCCATTCAGTGCATACATATGTCAACACATTGGAAAAGATAAAAAATTTCATGGTATATACTGAAAATAGTTTTATTTAACAGATCCTTCTGAAAGGGTTCTGGTAAGTACCCCTGCCAACAAGGTTCTGTGGACTACACTTGGAAAAGCACTGGTTTATATGAAAGTCTGGTCTAAGGGCTGCCCCATGCCCCTCCACCTGTATCTCACCTTGGTTCCCTATGTGGCTTAAATAGAGGAAATGAAATGCTTTCCTATTCCCTAGTCACATGAAACAAATTCCAAAATAAGAAATAGCTATCTAAATAGGCAAAGAGATTCTAAGAACTAAGAAAGCAAGCCATATAGAAGAAAGAACACTTAACCACTTGACTCCTCTCCCAGAAAGCCCATAATAAGCAGGTGTTTCTAGACTGCTGACTGGTACAACCAAATCCTTCCTAGTACAAGAGTAATAGACAGAGAAATTTTAAGCACCCCCCGCCTCCCAACAGCTATAGCATGAAAATTTCATTCCCTGCACTTCTTTTTTAAAAAATGCATTTATTCTTAATATAAGGAGCGAGATCCAAAGTCTACCAAAGGTGCTGGTACTTCCATTCAGGAAGTAATCAGCAAAATTCCAAAAAAAAAAATTTTTAAACCTGCATCTAAGTGAAACTGTTTCCAATATTTTCCCTTTGTTCTAAGACCAGTATCTCAAGATGGTTTTCAAATGACTCTTTGATGCTTTCCCCAGAAGCTGTTTAAATATTTTATTTTCCAAAGTAACTTTTGGTTTTAAAATTGTATTAGGCATATTTTCAAACATACTTAGAAGTGTTAAAATGATTAATTGGGGGGGGTGAGGCATTAGGCTAAGACAGCTCCAGCACCGTGGGTTCCCACATAAGCACACCAAAACCCAACTGAAGGTAAACAGTGAAGGGAAACTTGAGCTTAACCAATCAGAAACTTCCAACTCACCTCTAACTGGAGACTTTACCAATCAGGAACCTCCAACTAACCTCTAATTAGGCATTTTCCACTTTAACCAATCAAATATTTCCTTTATTTCTTTTTTTTTCTTTTTTTTTTTTTTTTTTCCGCTCTGTCGCCCAGGCTGGAGTGCTGTGGCGCAATCTCGGCTCACCGCAAGCTCCGCCTCCCAGGTCCACGCCATTCTCCTGCCTCAGCCTCCCGAGTAGCTGGGACTACAGGCGCCCGCCACCTCGCCCGGCTAGTTTTTTTGTATTTTTAGTAGAGATGGGGTTTCACTGTGTTAGCCAGGATGGTCTCGATCTCCTGAACTTGTGATCTGCCTGCCTTGGCCTCCCAAAGTCCTTCATCTTGCTTCCAGGAACATCCTATAAAAGTTCCCCCTTCACACTCCTACAGAGGAGCACTGAACCACTTGGGTTCTGGTGCTGCCTGATTCATGAATCACTGAATGCCCAAATAAACTCACTGAGATTTTAATGTGCCTAAGTTTCTCTTTTAACAGAAGTTAAGAAAATAAAGAACCTCCATATAGTCTTTACCTAGATCAACAATTATTAAAATTTTGTCCACATTTGCTTCAGTTATTTCTTTTTTGCTTTCTTTTTTCTTCTTCATTGAAGAATGTTAAAGCAAATTCCAGACATCATCAAGTCGTTTCACTGTACATGATTCAAAAGGTATTTCTAACATTACTTATGTAACCATGATGCCATTATCACATGTAATAAAGTTAACAGTCATTCCTTTGTTTCCTGTGATACCCAGTCCATAAAAAATGTTCCCAGTTGTCTCAAAAATGTGAATTACATTTAATTGATTCAAATCAGAATCCAAACAAGGTCTACTCATTACCTTTGATTGTTATGTCTGAGTTCTCTTTTAATCTAGAGTTTTTCTTTCTTAGTTTTTCCTATGCCAGTCATTGACATGTTGCAGAAACTGTTAACAGCATACAAAATGTTTCAAACTCTGTATTTGTATCCTTGTGGTGTTTGCTTGTTTCTCCATCTTCTTTGTGTTTCCTGTAAATGGTACTTAACCCTGCAAGCTTTATTAGATTTAGGTTCAATTATTTTTTTTTGTAGGAATCCTTCATCAATAGTGCTGTGAGCTTCATATCACATCACACCAGGAGGTATACAATCTCTAGACATTCCACAGTTAGTGATGTATGATGGATCAATGAATTCAGAAGGTGGCAGGCTGATCTCCTCTCCTCCCCCATTACAAAGCTTCCCACCAACCTTTCACCTAGTGCTTCATCTATTGGTGATCATTAACTGTTGCAAAATGGTGAGTCTTCATTTCATGATTGCCTTCACTGCTTTAGCTGGAGCTCTTCTCTAATAATGGACTCTTTATCTCATCATCTAGGGCTTTGTGATAACTCTGAAATACAGGTCATAAGAAAAGATGGAATAAATGTCTAATTCTTTACTTTTAGCTCCTGGCTTTTGAGACAAGTTACTTTTACTTTTGTTCCTTCCAGTGGTGTTCAATGAGCTTTTTTATAAGTATCATTTTGAACCCCTGGCTTTTTATACAGTAAGTATGTTTCAACCAGTTGCATTCATTATTCTTTTTAATATTCAGATATCTCATATTTGGCCAATGGGAGCCCCTTCTTTTTGGTCCCTGTGTGTTTTGAACATGTACTGTGCATCTTTTATAGCTTACTTTTAGGCCCAGTGGAACATTCCAGGGTCTTAATGTATATTTCCTTTCTCACAACTGCATTCAGTTATTCTCCAGGGTTCTTGGTGTTCTTCAATAGCAGCAGTATTTAAGATCACAGTCTCAGTCAATGGAATGTACCCACTGATTATGGGCTGTCATTTCTTTTTAGCCTTTTCAATGGACAAATGTAGAAAATATGTAATTTTGAAATAAAAATTTCAAAGGTTCATACTAATATTTCCTATTCGGGTATTATAGAGCTTTACTTACATTCTCTAATTTTTCCCTTATACTTCCCTTTTTACACTGAAAATTTGGCTTTCAGATATTCCTAATATAATTATTTGTAATATATTATGCATAAAAGATATTCAAAATAATAATTCCAATGTTACCCCTAACAAACTATGGAATGGAACTTAATATAATTTTGCTTTTTTATGTTTCCTTACTATATATTTCACTAAAAATGTACAGTCAAAATACTGTTTTAAATATTAAGACAGAAATAACTTTTTTCTATCTGTGGTTTATTTAAAAACTAGTTGTTAGTGTTCACTTTAGGTTGTTTTTCAATTTTAGATATAGTTTTTAAGTATGTAATACATGTATAGGTTTTGGAAGCCAAAATTACATAACAAAATGTATATTCAGAGACGTTTCGCCTCCAAATCTACCCCACGCATTTTTCTTTTTCACCTGTGACTGGATACTTTTCCACTTTATGAATGTGCCATCCATCATCAAGTTCTTTATGCTATATTTTTATGGTGTTGCAATTGTTCAAGTGTACAACCTAGAATATTAGCTATTTGATAGCTTTTCCCGTAATGTCTTTGGGATAGAGTCTTAGAACTGGAATTGCAGAGTCAAATGATCAGTGGCTATGATACTGCCAAATTCATCTCTGCAAATGTTACACCATTCTGACTTCCCGTCAGCAATGTGTTAGACTGTCCATTTCCCACGCTTGCCAATGAACAAAGCTGAGCATTTTTTGGCCATATGTTAAACACCATGTTCATTTCCTCTTCTGTGAAGTGTCTGTTGACATTTTTTGCTCATTTCCCAGAAGCTCTTTTAAGATTGTAATTATCATTTCACTTAAATTAACCCCCAAATCATATTAGACCCTAGACTAAGAAATCCATCTACAATCTATTTCCATTCTCAAGTTTTGTCACTATGTTACCCAACAAGGGCAAAAAGATGGGCTTTTACAAAGTGCACCACCACAGTCAAAAACTGCAATGTCAGCAGTATACGATGCCTACTCCATTAAATTTCATCCTCATAGCAGCTCTGTAAGGGAATATTACTATTACCGCCACAATAATTTGAGGAAATTAAATTTTAGAAATATTAAATAACACATCTAAGATTACACAGTTAATGACAGAGCCAAGACTCAAACTCACGTCTGTTTCACACCAAATTTTATGCTCTTTATACTAGGCATTGCCTTGTGTTGTCTGCCTTATTATTGTTTTAAACTTCATCTGGTAGCTCCTAACGTTTTTAATTTTTTATATCTTATTTCCCCAACTAAATTATAAGCTCCATGAGATGGCATTTTAAATATACAGTTGTTTAGGTCTATCAAGTTCAAACTGTCCGTAGAGTATAGCCATACACTTCTCTGTAGATGGACATTAATACTGGTTTTTTGTTTTTGTTTTTGTTTTGTTTTTGTTTTTGTTTTTGTTTTGAGACAGTTTCTTGCTCTGTCACCTGGGCTGTGGCGCAATGGTGTGATCATGACTCACTGCAGCCTTGAACTTCTGCTCTCAAGTGATCTTCCCACCTTAGCCTCCCTGGGACTACAGGCGTACATAACAACCCCCAGCCATGTTTTTTAACTTTTTGTAGAGACAGGGTCTCACTATGTTGCCCAGGTTGGTCTCAAACTCTTGGGCTCAAGCAATCCTTCTGCCTCAGCCTCCCAAATTGTTGGGATTACAGGCATGAGCCTCTGTGCCTGGCAATGTTTTTTCTATCAAGCCTATATTATATATGTATTGTGTGTGTGTGTGTGTGTGTGTGAACAACAGGTATACATATATGTGTGTATATATATATAACATGTATATGATATATATATACACACACACACATACATATTCCTTCCTGTCTACATAACTAGGGAATAGTGCATGTATAGAATGATGAGTAAACCAGATAGTTTTGGAAAATTAATAATTGCAGCAAGGCTGTACAAGGGCTGCCTGATCAGCATTCATCCCATATAACGAGTGAGTTTTAAAACGTGAGATTAGGCAAATACCTCGAGACTGGAAAAAGCTATTCAAACTAGACCACAAAGTCAGATAGGTCTGACTTTGAAACTTCTGGAAACCTACTAATTTGGGGAATGCATAATAAAGTATTTGATAAATTGAGCCAATACATCCTGATTCTAATTTGACATGTTAGAGAAAGTGGTTGGGGGAATATCACTGAGGACAGAGGCATCAGAGGAGTGAAAGGGGAGAGAAGAAGAGGAGTGTATTGTGTATATCACCGAGACTGGGCCACGCTGGAAACAGTTACAGGCACCGTCAAGATACAAGAGCCTAGGGTGGGACAAAAGTGAAAGTCATTTCTGATCTAGCAACAACTAAAATTATAAGATATACAGATACTCATACGCAATATCATCTAAATATAAAACCCCTATTTATATGCTTATTTATGTTATTAGGAGAGAAATGAGAATATAGCTGAACTTAATTCCTTGTTTTGAAGGGGCGTGGTGCCCAAAAGATACCATTTTACTCACCTCTGCCAATTAACAAAACATTGCGGGAAATTAAAAGTAAACAGCTAAATTCTACCAAAAATAAAATGTACCTATCATGTTTTTAAGAGGTATATTTAAAAGATAGTGACATCAAATATTTAACAGTTATGGATCATATAAATGTCATTTGTGCAAGATAAGCTAAAAAAATGGAGGTTATATTATTAATATCATAGCTGAATTTAATGCAAACAATGTGAAATAAGCCAGGAAGGCCACTTTACACTGGTAAAAGGTATAATTCACAATGAACACGTATTATGAATATTATGTGCTGGATCTCTCATCTCCTGCTGCTCTTTTTCTAGCTGCCTCTGCTCCAAGCACACTGGTTTACTTCTTGTGTGAACACACCGGGAGTGCTCCTGCCTCAGGGCCTTAGCACTTGCTGTTCCTGTTGCATGGATTGCTCTAGCCTCAGAGAGCTGCAGGCTGACACCTTCACCTCCTCAGATCTTTGCTCAGCAATTGTCTGATAGTGAGGTCTTCACTGACCGCCCAACTTAAGGTTTCTACTCCCTTCCCCTGACAACAACCTGTCCTCCTTCCCTGTCTTATTTTTCCTTATAATCCTTATCTCCACCTAGCATACAAGTTGTTTTACTTATTTATATTATTTATTGTCTGTCTGCCTCCAGTGGAATGAAAAGTCCCAGGAATTATTTATCTATTCTATTACTAGACTAAGAACTAGTAGAGTTCCTAGCCCATATTGGGTACTCAATAAAGAGTCTTGAATGGTGGAATGAATAAGTTATATTGTATTAGAAATAGAAAGAGAAATTTATAGAAAACAGTAGTAAGGAGGAATTTAAAATAGCAAAATAACAAAAACTTGAAAAGATTACAGAGGCCAAGTAATATAATTAAGGTTGACTCAATAGCTATACTTTAAATCATACATGTGTATTTTTAAGCAAACATGGAACATTTACATTAACTTGTCATATATTAGGCTGCAAAATAATTTCAATGTGTTTTTCAAGGAGAGTTTGTACAGGATGTGTTTGTAAAATTATTGTAATAAAAATGGAAATTAATAACTAATGGAGAAGTAGAAATAACCTTTCCCAAATAATTACTGGATCAAAGAGTACATCAAAACTGCAATTACCAATTATTTACAAAATGAAGACACGAGAACATGATATATCAAAATGGGTGACTATCCACCAAAGATATACTCATAGGAAAATTGAATGCCTTAACATTTTCATTCCTAAATTGTAAAAATGAAATAAATGAACTAAACATTCAGTTGAGGAAGTTAGAAAGTGAACCCCAAAACAAACTTCAACAAAGTGGGATGATATTGATAAATTTTAATTTTTTTAATATTTAAATATTTTTTAAATTATTATATTAATGAGTTGAAATAAATATATTTATAAATATATACAAGTGTTAGTTCTTTGAAAAAGAAAATAACGTGGAAAAATTTCTGGCTAGTCTACTCAAGAGAAAAAGTAAAAGCACAAAGTCCACAGTTATATAAAGAAGGAAAGGGAAAGTGGATATATCTATATAGAAAAACTAAATGTTACAATAAAATATAATACTCACTGCTTTCATGTGTTAACATTTACTGAAGACTTTCTATCAGCAGACAACTGTCTTCTCATTTGTTTTTCAAAAGCCCAGTGACATTGCAGGTGGGATTAAATATACAAGGGATTTATTGAGGGAGAACACCTGTGAGAGGCTAATGAAAGAGTGTTGAAAAAGTCCAGGAAAGTCATCACATGGAGGGGCAGAGTTGACTCCTGTGGAGGAGAAATGGAGGGAGGGAGGGAGGGAGGGAGAGAAAGAAGGAAGGAAGGAAGGAAGGAAGGAAGGAAGGAAGGAAGGAAGGAAGGAAGGAAGGAAGGAAGGAAAGAAGGAAGGAAGGAAGAAGGGGAAGGAAGGAGGGAAGGGAGGGAGGGAGAAAAGAAGGAAGGAAAGAAGGGAGGAATGGAGGGAAGAAGGAAGGAAGGAAGGGAGGAAGGGAAGGAGGGAGGAAGGAAGGAAGGAAAGAATGAAGGAGGGAAGGGAGGGAGGGAGAAAAGAAGGAAAGAAAGAAGTGAGGAAGGGAGGAAGGGAGGGAGAAAAGAAGGAAGGGTGGAAGGGAGGGAGGGAGGGAGAAAAGAAGGAAGGAAAGAAGGGAGGGAGGGAGGAAGGAAGGGAGGGAGGGAGGGAGGGAGGGAGGAAGGAAACTGGAACAGAATGAGCCTTAGACTGTAATGCAGTTATGAGATAGTCTGGGCAAGGCTGATGGGAGTCCTCAAGGGAAGGAGAGCACTCACCAGAGGAGCCCCGGGCATCTCAGAACCTGGACTGCTTTAGAATCCCTGCTTTGCTCTGTCATGGCTGGGAGCAGCCAGGGGAAGCCTGGCCTCAGCTTGGACGCTAGTGGATTTAGAGCCTACGACTTGAGGAACATAAAGGAGAGTTGAATAATTGTAGAAAAACGCCATTCTATTCCTACATGAAAATATTCAATGAGTCAAAATTTCAGTCCCCCTCAATTCCAATAAAATATCCAATAGAATTTGGAAACAACCTAGAAAATTGTTTCTAAAGTTTTTCTTTTGTTCTGGATTGATAACTTCATGGTTGGCCATGATAAATTTGAGCCAAAATAAAAATTATTTTAGAAGAGTCATTCTATTTGATTTTAAAGCATAAAAGTATATTTATTAAAATAATACTGGAACAGGTATGAAAATATGGATTAGTGGGACAGAAAATAAAATCACAGAACTGTAATATATGCACAAGGATGTATTATGTGTTAAAGCAGTTTAGAACATTCAATATGGACAAAAGATGGATTATGCAAAACTAGTAACAAATAACTGGTTTGTAATAATTTAAAATCAGAATCTCACCTCAATCCATACATCCAAATGAATTCCAGATGGAACAGTTAAACTTAGGGCAGGAAATAAAATCCAAGAGTATCAGAAGAAATAACAGAAAATTATTTATAGAACTGTGTGGTAGGGGAAATTTTTCCAAACATTAAACCAAAAGCAGAGGCCTTAAAGGAAAAAAATACTAGATTTAACTAAATAAAATTTTTAAATATCTGTGTATTAGAAAACAACAAAACAAAAATAAATAAATACAACTAATTGGGGAAATATGTCCCAAACTATTTCAAAAGTTAAATAGCCTCCTGATATGAAGAGCAAGTGTAAATTAATAAGAAACATGTACACATTCCAATAGAACAAATAAGTAAGGGACATTAGCAGATAATTCACAAAGTAAGAAATATAGAGGCAAAAAAATATTTTAATGTGTTTAATCTTACTAATAATGAAAGAAATACAAATAAAACCCATGAAATCCAATTATTGGAATCTATGTTTGAAAAGGTGATGCTATCCTGGAATGGTGAGGGTAGAGAAAATGGTATAGCGTTGGTGTAAAGTGTGAAGTGGGTTAACTTTATGCGAGGTAGTTTGGCAGTATATTTCAAAAGTCTTAGATTTTCTATCTTTTTTGAGCTAACAATTCTTGGAATGTATCCTAGGGGATTAATCATGAAAGTATGCAAAAAACTTGTCCTTATGGGTAAACATCCCCTCACTGTTTTTGTAAGTCAGTACACACATTTTGAGAAAGAAACAGTCAAAATACTCATTGCCCCCAAAAATTAATTTGGTGAGTTATGATATGTGCTTACAAATGAATATTAATACAGCCATTAAAATATACTGTTATAAGAGGAAAATTAATAACATGAAAAAATGTTAATGACACAATTTCAAATGGAAAAAGCAGATAACAAAATGTGTATGCCAAATGATTCAATTTTAGAAATACTTTAGAATATATATGCAAAGATAGGTATGCATGCATAGAATAAAGATTGGAAAGCTATCAAATAAAATGCTAACTGTTTTTACTTAAGAGGTAGGATTATTTTTAGTTTTTTCTTTTTGCTTATCTATACCTGCCAAATTTCGTGTAATAAATGTGTTGCTTTTCTAAAAAGTCAGTAAAAGTTACATTAAAAATTTTAATTCACTTGAAAAATGTCTTTCCTATAGATACTATCTGTGACAATAACAGCATCCGAGCAGGAAGGGAGAGAGGCAAAGTCCATCATTTGTCCAAACTGATTTCTCTCAGCATATGGAATTTACATTTGTGTCCCATGGGAAAACCTAAGTGACAAAATCCTAGGGGGACATTTTTAAAAAATGGGACTCCCAGTCTCCAGTTTTTGTGCAACTTCCACCCCCAACTCCTATATTTTAAACTCATGGTTTTCCTTTAGGTTTTCCTTGGGTTGCATGTTCCAAGCATAAACTGAATATGAGTTTGTTCACAATTCTGTCTTGTGACTCTGACATCCACTTTTAAAAGTTAGCATTCCAAGGAAATTAATGAACATACATTCCCACTCTTCAAAGCTCATTTTTAAAATAGCTCTCCACCCCAAGGCTCCCTCTGTCCCCATGTAGCTACTGTTGATGCTTCTGAGATTCATAAGAACAGTGTTTCCTCTGCCAAGTGTTCCAAGTTGCAACCTTCCAGTAATCCCCAGAACTTTAGACACCTTACCTGCACTAATTACAGCACAGATACCCTCTAAGACCCTTTTATCCAGCTACAGTGGAGCATGACTTGATTTCCCTTAAATCTGCATAATTTAGAGAAAGTATCAACCCCTTAAAATCAAAGCTCTCCAGTTCAAAATTCTGTATATTTAGGGGTGACTCCACCATCAAGTTAGAAAAGGATCAACCATACTGCATCCTACATCCTTCTCCTGTGATGATCTACTCCAGACCCACAGTTATGTTTGCACCTTGAGTGAGCCTGTCCTGGCCATTCGATCACTTATTCATTCAATAAATATCTATTGAGCACTTACTTTCTCCTGGACACTACGTTAGGCACTAGGTAGAAATTGTGAAAGAAAGCCGATGGGGTTTCTCTTTTGCAGAGTGTATACTCCATTGAAGGAGATATCAAATGAATGAATAAATTCTTAAACATTGTGATAAATGCCAACATAGCTAATATAGTGATGGGGCAAAAGTGAAAAAAGATATTTATTTAAATAGAAAAGGAAGGCTTGCCTCTCCAAGGAGGCAGCATCTCAACTGGGACCCAAAGGACGAGAAAGAATATATAATCTGTGATGAGGGCATGCAGAGGGTCCAGGCTGGGCTGCTGTTGGCCAATGCATGCCTAGTCCTCTTCTTATGATGCCAGATGTCCATTATGATTGGCTGGAGATCATGCCAAATCGGAGGGCCTCTGCCATACTGAAATGTTTGAATATCACTTCTGGATACAAGTTAACAGAATAGCGTGAGCAAAACTTGTACAGCAGAAAACTTACCAACATGTTTAAGAAATCTAAAATCAGCTGTCACGATTGGTAAGTAGTGAGGGGGAGGCATAAAGCTATGGTGAGTGAAGTTTGCAGAAACAAGACTATGGCAAAAAATAAAATTTTCCCAACACAGTCCCACAGCTAGAGACCAGCTGAGTAGGAGAACTAAATGTATCTTTTTCCCACCAGTATCAGATAACAGCTTGAGAAACTCCCTTAATGCATGAGCCATGTTTGCTCATTTGGGATTTTGTGCACTTGATTTGTAGTTATTTACACAGTTTCAGTCACCTATGTGATTCTTCTTCCAAATGATCAGCCTTCTATTTTCATAGCAGGCCCTCCAATCTGCTAAAGTCCTTTCTCAAGTAACAGTTCCTCTTGTATCCGGCAGAAGAGAACCCTGAACCCAGCTCTGAATCAGCATCCTTCATAACTATATTCACCCACTAGCACCCTAAGGCAAATAGATACAGATATAGACACACACATACATACATATATTCTTTTTCTTGGGGATATTTGATTAAAAGGAACAGTATAATCCATGCTGGGACTTTGGCTAAGCTACTTTTTCTACTTCTATACTCTGCTGAGATAACTTGGGCTACTTTTACTGGGGAGAGTTCTTTTTCATCCAGTTTATAGACAGGCCTAAATTGTCTGCCTCAGGACCCTTTTTTCTGGGCTCCAACTTGGTTACCACTTTGTCTTCTGAGAGATGGAGGGCACTATGGAGTGCTGCCTTCTTGAAAGTAAGAGAAAGTACCACACCATCCTACATTGGCCAAATTAGAAAAGAATTACAAAGAGAAACAGTCCGAAAGGGGAATTGACTCAAGAAAAACAAGGAGGCAATCCCAAGTGGGAGTAATTTTTGATTTCTTGATTTTTCTCCCTTGAGAGCACCAACTCCTAACCCAAAGTCCTAAATGTGTCCCTGTGTGCCTGATGCAGGCGCACAGCTCCCAGAACGAAAAGGAGGGTGGAACCCAGGAGAAAGCCTGGAGCTCCCCCTAATGCGACTTAAGGCAATCATTTTATTGGACTTTTTCTGATAAAAGAAAATCTTTGTGTAACTTCTTCCTTTCTCCTCTTTCTCTTCTTCTGAGTGAATGGAAAGAGGAACAAGAGACACATAGTCTTCAGAGATACCAAAAAGATTCATGTATAGTTCAAAGGGAGAAAAACAGAAAAGAAAGAAGGAAGGGAAGAAAAAAGAGAGACAGAAAAGGAAGGAGGGAGAAAGAAAATAATGGAAGAAAATAATGAAAGAGGAAGAAAGAAAATAAGGATGGAACAGGAAACTAACATTCTTGGAATGCCCATAACGTTTCCCAAAATGTGCTAGGAACTTCGCATAGGTTATGTGATTAATGCTCATTACACTCTTAAAAAGAAGTATTTTCTATTATCGCCATGTTATAGAGAAAGCAACTGTGTCTCAGACAAAGAAGATAATTTTGTTGATGCCAAGGTAATGTTTGTTCAAGGCCTGATAATGACCAGAAGGTGGTGTATGAATAAATTACTCCCTGATAAGGCATGTGATCATTCAGCAATGATGGTTAGTTGGTAAACCCTGGGAAGAAAGACATGAAAGATCTCAACATTTGGAGGACCTGGGAGATTTCAGGGGAAGAAGAGTGAAGAGAAGCCACAACTGATAGTAACTGAATGGGCACTGGGTACACAGGGACCAGAGATGTGCCCTCAGAGTCAGTCAGCAGACCCTGAGTACCACTGAGTTTGGGAATGGGTCACTGTTTTGAAGCACAATGAAGTCATAAGCTACATATAGAAAGAAAGGCCTTTTCTTCCCCAGGGACCAAAGGAACCAGAAGGTCCCCAGTCTTAGACTGGAAAGTAAAAGCAAACTTGAACAGGTAACAGATGGACACACAGTTCATTCATTTACTATTCCCTGCAAGTGCAGCAACATGGGCTGGACGCCATGTTACTAAGTGAGATTTGGTTCCCGTAACCCACCCAATTGGGAAATGAAATAAAATAGGCCTAAAATTCACAAAGAAATATTTAAGGTAACTCACAACTGAATACTATCAATCTGTATACATGAAACTTCTTTGTAATATTTATCCTCAAATTCTTTCAAACTGCAGTAAATTTGTGAACTTGAAATAGCTAACTGAAAAAGATCTCAGATATATTTCTGCCTGATTTATGATGAGGATTATTAAAAACCAAAATATATGTCTATAAGATTGTGTACTGTAAAACTAAGAATTAATGATTTGGGGAAAAAAAATTATAATTATGCAGCCCTCCCTCCAGTCAAATATTCTATTGGAATAACTAAATGTGTGGCTCATTGATTCTTATTTAGGCTGATAATTAAAGTCATTAAGCTGATCCACTAGGTTTGAAAAGGAATAATGCATTGATTACCAATGAAATCTAGGACAAATATTAATTTGTAACTAAAATATCCTAAGTAGAAGTCAATTGTCCACCTTTGGGTAAAATAACTTGTAGGCTTGATCAAAAGGAATCTGTCAATTTAGCATCAACTGGAGAGTTAAAAAAAATATGGAGGCCGGGCGCGGTGGCTCAAGCCTGTAATCCCAGCACTTTGGGAGGCCGAGACGGGCGGATCACAAGGTCAGGAGATCGAGACCATCCTAGCTAACCCGGTGAAACCCCGTCTCTACTAAAAAATACAAAAAACTAGCCGGGCGAGGTGGCCGGCCCCTGTAGTGCCAGCTACTCAGGAGGCTGAGGCAGGAGAATGGCGTGAACCCGGAAGGCGGAGCTTGCAGTGAGCTGAGATCCGGCCACTGCACTCCAGCCTGGGCAACGCAGCGAGACTCCGTCTTAAATATATATATATATGTAAATATATATATATTTGTCCACCTTTGGGTAAATAACTTGTAGGCTTGATATATATATATGTATGGATAGATAAGCACCAAGGAAAAAGTCAGCCCATGTTATAGGAGCAAGACAAGATGGTAGCTGAGCCAATGGATGCTAAGGAATTGGATAAGATAAATGAGCTCAGAAAAACAGGTGAACGCGAACCTTAATCACCTAACAAAAAGTGGCCATTGAGCATGAACAAGGTAAAATTGTGAAAGCTTCTATTTTATAATGAAGTAAGCTTCCACCTATGACCCTAGGAGCACTGCCAGCCAAAACACCTTTGCTAGATTTATATGGTTTGTGAGCCTAAAATACCAGTACTTGTGTGTGCTGGAAATAAAAGAATATAAAGCAGAGAGGGAGAGGTGGGAGGATTTGTCAGCTCCAGATTCATCAAGTGGAGCTTGGAAAGAGTAGAAATTTAAAAGTGAGGATGTTTAAATCCCACTGTAGATATTGGTGTCTTTCCCTGTTATTTTCTTCCCACCCTGCACCCCAGAATTCCACTGTTGTTTGTTGCAGTGACATTGGGAGAAAGGCAAACAATGGAAAAAGAAAGTAAACGGAGAAGTAACATTTATTGAGCACCTAGCTGCGTATCAGGCACTTTGCTGTTTTATTAAATACATTATTACACTTGATTCTCAAAGTACCCCATTCGGTGAGTTTTTACCATTTCAGAAATGAGAAAACGAAGACTCAGATGTATCTTCGCTCATCTCGTGCAACTTGTAAGTTGTAGGGAAACATTTTTGAGCCTAGATCTGTTTAAATCCAAAATCAAACAGGGGCTGCCAAATTTGAAGACGCCCATGAATGGAAATAGCATAATGTTACCCAGAGGAAAGGAGTCAGATACTTTCCATGTCATGCCCTGTCACAGGCTTTGACTGTGACAGGGCATCCCCTTCGTGTGCCATGCTATTGTTCTTCTTTGGCTATCCGGAGGAGGTTCAGACATATGTGACCCTTTCCCCAAAAATGCAGGAGACATGGCAACATACACACAATAAACCGTTAGTGAGGATGACTCCTTGGGGAGACAAGACATATACAAGCAAACACTCAGTGTTCTTGCATTTTTGTGGGATTTTAATGGGTTACATTTTATCATCAATCAAAAATTGATTATTCACAAGAAGAAATGTGTTTTTCTGAAAAATGGCTAGCAACATATTGATCCTAAAACATCGGGGAAAATGTGATGAAGTAGAAAATTAATGGAGAGTAGAGAAGTGAAAGTGTTTCAATCTTTTGAGAATATGGTAATAATCCTGGGCTAAGGTACAAATGACTTATTACTAATGTTGTTAGCCATGTCTTGGATGCTGGATGGATTTATCCATTAAAATTTATCATTAAAGATCATTTATAGGAATAATTGCAATCAGTAGTATTCATGAATAGATAATCCAATTGGAAAATATTTCTTAGATGCCCCAAAACAACAATTAATATTTATTGAGCCTCCCTCATGCACTAAGCTTTTGCAAGGTTAGTGCCAAAGAAAAAGAACTTGGCCAGGCGCCATGGCTCACACCTGTAATCCCAGCACTTTGGGAGACTGAGGCAGGCGGATCACCTGCGATCAGGAGTTCAAGACCAGCCTGGCCAACATGGCGAAACTTCATCTCTACTAAAAATACAAAAATTAGCCAGGCATCATGGCGGGCGCCTGTAATCTCAGCTACTCCGGAGGCTGAGGCAGATGAATTGCTTGAACCCAGGAGGTGGAGGTTGCGGTGAGCTGAGATCGTGCCACTGCACTCCAGCCTGGGTGACAGAGCAAGACTCTGAAAAAAAGAAAAAAGAAAAAAGAACTCAACACCTTGTTGGGGAGACCTATATAAACGTATTAAATTACAATTGAACCTGTATTTAACATAATATTTATTAACCTTAAAGGAAGAAAATGAAGATAGATTCCCTATGTGTTAGTGACTATTCCATTGGAAGGGTTTGAATGTCATGTGAATCTGGGGGATGAAACAGGATTCTCATATATTTTAATATGCTGTTGTGTGTGGTCAATCTCCAAGAGCATTAACAGGCAATCTTTCCCACGCTTGTTGGACCAATGGAACCTTTCTTTGTGGAGCATTTTTAATGAAAACCACACTGAGAAATGTTGGTGATGGAGATAAAACATGAACAGAAAATGGCAAAAATCCACTATGGAATAAGATAAGCATGTTAAAAGAAGTATTTTCTGTCACTCTCAACACTCCAGTTACAGCTTATAAATCACAGAAGAACATGCAAAGAATAGCGACCACTGCAGTTTGCACAATCTTGGCGGATTTTCATGACCTTGCTATGCCAGCCATTATTATCAAAGGATATAATCTGATAGCTCACAGGCATCGGCTCTTCCAAAGCCATAAACATCCCAACAGCCTCTCATCACTATAGCAACCCTATCCCAATTACCAACGGTAACAGCCTTTCTTGTGAAAGTATACATTTTTGCAGAACTGTTGCTCAAGCTCCCGGAAAGAAAACAGCCAGAGCACCACCTGGTGGGCATAACTCTCTCCTGCAAGCTCCCAGACCCCTTTGAGGGGCAATGCCTGGCACTCAGAATACCAAGACTTCCTTGCTGCACAGATAGATCCTCCCCATTCTCAGAAATAGCGTGACTATAAAGAATTGGCACAGAAATAAACCTCCATCCTTATCTCAATGGAAAACAATTCCCAAGCCTAGTGGGAAGTTCTCGATACATGATAGAAAGCCAAGATGGAAAAGTAGGAAGGAGAAAGTAGAAATAGAAGCATAAATTTGGTCTTCAGGAAATGGATTTGAGGGAGAGGGGAGGAAGAGCATCAGGGTAAATAGCTAATGCATGTGGGACTTCATACCTAGGTGATGGGTTAAGAGGTGCAATAAGTCACCATGGCACACGTTTATCTATGTAACAAATCTACACATCCTGTACATGTATCCCAGAACTTAAAATAAAATAAAATAAAATTTTTTAAAAAAAGAAATGCATTTGATCTGGAAAATAAATATCCCTCATGAACTCTTTAATGAGATCCACTTTATCTACTTTAGTACTCAATGAATAGTGAGGAAATAAGTAGATAAATATAACCTTTAAAATGAATGTTTCACCCCATGCCGCAAGGGATAAAAGTTGATCAATATAAACACAGAAATAGTTTAAGATAGCCAATTATGAAACAGCAGTCCAGCAATACCCTTGAAGTCAAAGCACTCTGAGCCCGCCTGGTTCTGTGACCCCATAAAGTCCCTTTAATATTTAAATTCATTTGATTTGATAGATGAGTTTCTAGCATCTATACCAAAAGAATACTTATTAATACATCATACATTTTGTTCATGTCTTGTTCACTTTTAAAGTTTCCATTTGTCTTTTTCCTCTGGATTCTGGCAGAATTTTCCACCTTGGTTTGACTATTTTATTCATGGTGAGTTTACTTATTTACTCACTTATAAATAAAAATGTGTGTATATATATGTATAACCAATTCTAATGCATATCTCAATTCTGATACACATTTATTTTCCTGAAATACTTCCCAATATCATAGGGATCTTCTTATATTTTTTTTCCCCTTCTCTGCCCATTTCACATAAATCTATTTTCTTACCTTTTATCATTAATTTGGTCCATAGCTTCTGGAATTTTATTGAGACAAAGCAGATGCTATTTAAAATATATTTCTCTTTTCTATGCTAATGAACATTTCTCAAAGCAATACCAACCATTCCTATGCGACTTAGTGCTATGAAAGCCTTGTTTTGTGTTTTTGTCTCTTTTCAGTCTCAGATTGCATTTTCCCTGTTGACGTGTCCTTGAACAAGGACAATTCTACATGACACTGGCACCGGTGAGTCTCTTTGGGGCCATTTTGCGTCTCTCTTGTTTCTGTGGAGTCCTTATGACAGAACATAAGCTAAAGGACTGGCTGGTGATCATCTACATTACCATTCAGTGACACAGCAGCTGGAGGTGACTGAAAAGAAAAAATCCTTGGGGAGCCCCAGGAGGCAAAATCTACCCCTGTGCAGTCTCTTTTGCATATTTTACTGAAGTTTTCCCTATCAAATCTTGTCTATGGTTTGACCTCACTACAAGGTTCCCAGGCGGCTGTGCCTGGCTTTTTCCCTGGCTTTGTTTCTGGAGCCACTGTTTTCCTAGGACAGTGGAGGGAGAGCCCCTAGGGCCGCTCTGGCTTTCTGCCTGAAACAGCCCTGCGGGACCCCAGCCTCCAGTTCCTCCCACTGCTTTCAGATTAGGTTGCTCCTCACTGGCAGGAGGAATTTCAAGAAGCATGTGTTTCCTTGTGTTCCTGAACCTGCCACCACCTTTCTCCAAGTTAGGGTATGTGGTGTGCAGAACCCCAAAGATGGCCTCCCAAGATGCCCATCCAATGGAAATGGGGTTCTTAAACCAACCACCAGTCTAGCTGCTGCTGTGAAGAGATTTTGCAGGTGTCATTGAACTCCCAAATCAGTTGACCCGAAGCTATCCTTAGAACAGCACCACAGAGATTATCCAGGTGGAGCTGATTTAAGGACAGGAGTCCTTTAAAGCAGAAGGGAGGGGCAGAAAATTTGAAGCATAAGGATTAGATGGGTCCTTGCTGGCTTGAAAATGCAGATCCCACATAAGCAGGAATGTGAGTGACCTCCAGCTGCACAGAGCAGGTCCCAGCTGCAGCCTGCAAGGAACCAAGGACCTCAGACTTACGACCGGGAGGAATCGGAAGCTGCCAACATGAATGAGCTTGGAACTGGACCTTTCCCATAACTTCCAGATAGGAGTCTAGCCTAGCCAACCCCTTGGTTTCAATGTCATGAGACCCTGAGAGATCCAGCAGAACCCAGGCTAGAATCCTAAACCACAGAACCACAGCTGCTAAATGGGTAGAGATTTAAGTTGCTGAGTTACAGCGGCAAGAGAAAATGAATACAGGATGTATTCGTGGGCTACTTCTAGAATCCCCTCTGCTCTCTTGAGTTGAGGTTGTGCAGCTTTTCTTGGGAAGGGAGCTTCAAGTCAACCCTCAGTGCCTGCCTTCAATCTGGTTCTATCAGCACAAGATGTAGTAAAAATGCTTTGAGATGGTATTCCCATGTTACAGAAGGGTAAAACTTGGAGATATTAATTTGCACAATATCACACAGCTACACATTTTTAGAGCTAAGATTTAATGCAAGTCCAAAACTCATCTTTTTTCAACAGTACTAAGTTTTGATGATATGGTTTTGCCCATGTCAGAAATGTCAAATACATGGCAGGTGTTTCACCACTTCCTTCTCCTCCTGTACTCACGTCAGACGGCTCCCATCAATCACAGGGTTCTTTTGCACTGAGTCCAGATGAAGTCTCAGAATTCTTCCCAAAACAGGGTCCCAAAACCTACAGTTAGCTCCAGTGATTGAAGCTGGTATAAGAAATGAAAATATTTTCCCATCTCCAGACTAATCCACATCAGATAAAAATCCACCACTTGTTTTTCTTTACCCATCTCCTCCTTTCCTTCTCCAGTTCGCTAAACACCTCTTCGGTCTTCTCTTTTAACCACTTACCCAAACCTTTGACCTGGAACACCACAAATCTAAAAGACCTTCTATCCAGCAACAACAGCCCTTTGGAGACATATCAAAGTCCTTTACCAGTTTCAGTTCTGCCTCTGCCATGTGTTGCATTCAGCACAGAATGACAAGGGGTGAGCAGCAGTGTTAGAACAGATGTGACACATCAGCATACCACTGCAGCCTGACCTTTTTGGAGGAGGCTTCTCCTACCCTCCCAGACTAGGTCAGGTCTCCCAGGTGCACATCTTCTTAGCACCATGTCCTTCCGTACAGAGAACTTATCACTTTTATTCCAGCCTAATTTTCAGGTATTTTTTCTGTCTTCCCCTCCAGTGTCTTTGCTCCATGAACAAAGGCCACAACTGTATTTACCCAGCATTGTCTCTCAGCACCTAGCACAATGTCTAGAACAGCACTCAAAATGTTGTTTGGTTTCCCTGTATTCTGAGATACTCTCCCACCCGCCATGCAATTTTTCCCTAGTGAGCTTGTGGCGTTCAGTGATACCATTTGCATAAGCACAGAAGGATCTAGGCTTTGTTGGACATCTTTGGCTTTTCATAAATATGTCATCAGACACCTGAATTATTAAAGGTTACATAGCACCAATTACAAGAGGGGAAGCAGTGGAAGAACAAGTTGCAGAGGCTGCACCTGAGTGGCTCTGTTGAAGAGGGGAGGAGGTCGGAGCCTACAGTTACCAGACCCTGTGCTCCTTCCATCCTATTGATCTACCATCTCTAATGTATTTCCTCGTGGTTTAAGTTGCCTGCTTTGCTCTTTGAAGATGCAGTCTGGGCAATCTGAAATAACTTTTGAATTAAGAGATTTGAACTGAAATGTTGCCTGTACCACTGGGTGATCTGTATGATCTTGGAAGAGTCATGTTCTCTCTCTAGGCATTAATTTCCTCATCTGGCAAATGAGGGGTATGGACTAATGGTCTCTAAGGGATTGTCTAGCCCAAAAGTCTGTGATTAAATGAAGGAAACATTAAGTCAATAGATTTGTCAAGAACATGTCAGGATATTATGCCACTATAGTTTGCTTGTTTGTTTGTTTATAATGGAGTCTCGCTCTGTCACCCAGGCTGGAGTACAGTGGCATGATCTTGGCTCCCTGCAACCTCCACCTCCTGGGTTCAAGCAATACTACTGCCTCGGCCTCCTGAGTAGGTGGGACTACAGGCAAGCACCACTATGCCTGGTTAATTTTTGTATTTTAGTGAAGATGGGGCTTCTCCATGTTGGCCAGGCTGGTCTCGAACTCCTGACCTCAGGTGATCCACCTGCCTAGCCTTCCAAAGTCCTGGGATTACAGGCGTGAGCCACCGTGCCTGGCCCACTATAGTTTTGATTGGAGAATGATGAACATTCTGGGCTCCCCATTTAATCAGCAATATCTGGAATAATAACTGCTTCAGAATTCCCAATTTGCAGGGATAGGTTCAGTCACAGTCTAGTCCTGAATATGAGACCTGGAAGCTTTGTTAGTGGGGGAGGCATTATACTGGCTTCCTACTCAATGGCTGTTTCATGCATCTTCCTTACTGACAGCCTGATCTCCTACTTCATTCTCAATATAGAGACTAGAAGTGCCAATGTTCCCTCTGCCAGCAGAATTCTTCCCAGAACAGGGTCCCCAGAGCCTACAGATAGCTCCAGTGATTGAAGTTGGCATAAGAAATGAAAATATTTTGCCATCTCTAGCCTAACCCATGTCAGATAAAAATCCACCACCTATTTTTCTCGACCCATCTCCGCCTTCTTTTCCCCAACCTGCTAAATACCTCTTTGGTCTTCTGGTTTAGCCACCTACCCAAACCTTTGACCTGGAATGCCACAAATCTAAGAGATCTTCTATCCAGTGACAACAGCCCTTTGGAGACATTGCAAAGTCCTTTTCCGGTTTAAGCTCCGTGTCTGCCATGTGTTGTCATCAGCACAGAATGTCAAGGGGTGAGCAGCAGTGTTAGAACAGATGTGACACACCTGCAGCCTGCCACTGCAGCCTGGCCCTTTTGGAGGAAGTCTTCCCTACCCTCTACCAGCCTGGCAACCTGAACATAGAACATGACCGCATGAGGCCAAAAGACCTGAAGAGAAGTTTTCTTCCCAAAGAAGAAGAGGTGGGCAGGAGAAACTTCTTCCTGCTTGTGGATGCAGTTGTGTGAGGATATAATTCTCGAAGCAACAACAGCAGCCACTTTGTGACCACGAGGTAACCAACCCAAATGGAAGCCAATGTGGTAAGGAAGGCAGAACAGAATTTTTTTTTTTAATACAGATTTTTAATGATCTTATTAAGCTCTTCAAACCACGTTTGGAACTACCTTCCTCAGAATGAGAAAAACAAAACCAACTGTGAATTCTGTATCTGAGATGCTTGTAGCCCGCCTTTCTAGCATAGGGTACATTCACTCCAGCTGGTTTACCTCTTGCTATCAAAATACATAGGGCCTTTGTTGGTTGTTTGGATTTCCTCTCAGTGTTGTGCAGACCAACAAAATTTGGGGGTCTATTAAAGTAAATATGCTTTAAAATTAGTGGTTGCACTGTGTTCTTATTTAACACATCCATTCAGGAAACAATATGAGCATGTACTTTGACCACATCGCCTAAATTTAAAACTCACATCCACCACTTACTACTGCTGGGATCTAAGGAAAGTTACTAAACACTCTACCTCGGTTCCCTTTTCTGTAAAGTGAGGCTATTACTGGTATTTACCAGAAGAGCTGTTCTGAGGCTTTCATGAGTTAACATATAATGTGCTTAGGATAATGCCTGGGGTAGAGTAGCTGCTCCTTAAAGCTAGCAATTACAGTCAACCCTCCGCATCCACAGATTCCGTATCCATGAATTCAACTGTAGATCAAAAATATATTCTAAAAAAAGGATGGTTGCATCGAACATGTACAGATTTTTCTCTTGTCATTATTCCCTAAACAGTACAGTCTAACAACTACTTACATAACATTTATGTGGTATTAGGTATCATAAAGTAATCTAGAAATGATTTAAAGTATATCGGAGAATGTGCAGCTTTTTGTTTTGGGGGTTTTTATATGTTTCTTTAATTTTTTTTTTTTTTTTTTTTTTTTTTTTTTTTTTTGAGACAGAGCCTCTGTCGCCCAGGCTGGAATGCAACAGCAAGATCTCAGCTCACTGCAACTTTCACCTCCCAGGTTCAAGTGATTCTCCTGCCTCAGTCTCCCAAATAGCTGGGATTACAGGTGCGTGCCACCAGGCCTGGCTCATTTTTATATTTTTAATAGAAATGGAGTTTTGCCATGTTGGCTGGGCTGGGCTTAAACTCCTGACCTCAAGTGATCCGCTCGCCTCAGCCTCCCAAAGTGCTGGGATTACAGGCATGAGCCACTGTGCTGGTCTTGCACAGTTTACATTCTAATACTGTGCCATTTTCTATCAGGGACTTGAGCATCCTTGGGTTTTGGTATCTTCAGGGATCCCGGAGTCAATCCCCCATGGATACTGAGGGATGCCTGTTATTCATACACTTGACTGTATAATTTTGGGTGAATTACTTAAAATTCCCTGAGTCCTGGTTTGCTCATCTGTAAAATGAGAACTATCATACTGCACTCATATTTCTTGTGAGAGTTCCTGCTGATACCCACTACCGTGCCTTAATACAGTAACTCAGTGTAAAAATGCTGCTTCATCCTCACTGAAGTCAGAACGTTTTTGTTGGCATATCAACAGAGCGTAAAATATTTTGGAGAATTGCTGTGAGCAAGAGTCCTGGTGCTGCTAAATGAACTATGGAATGATTTGTTTCCATTGTGTTACATTTTAAGGCAACGGGATCTGCGATTCAAAGAAATTCTTGGGCAAAGCAAATATCCTCTAATTTATCTTTTCTGCAAACGGGGATTTTCACATATCAGATTTGCCTGAATCAAAAATGGCTTATATTGGATATGTACTTGTAACAAGGACGCAAGAAACATTTCTCTCAAACATCCAGTTGCAGTATTCATAGAATTCAGGGTTTGGGGCTACCTCCCAAGTAGACTGCATGTATGCTTCTTGTTTCTAGATGGGGATCTGAGTTTTAGTTTTCTATTTTCCCTTCAGTGAGCAGGGAGATAAGTAGAGCCTACTATATGGCAATGACCCCAGAGCTTGGCAGTTTTGTACCGCTCAAAGAAAAACAACGTTAGAATCTGATGAGCACTTAATGAATGGCCATCCTGTATACTTCCGCACACCCCTGAGCGAGTTACCCCTAGTTTTCTCACTAGTAATAGAGTGAAAATATGTCTACCTCCTTTTATTTTTGGAAGGATTAACACAAATTGTATATTTGAAATACCTGTTCTGCACATGGACACAGGGAGGGGAACATCACACACTGGGGCCTGTCGGGGGGTGGGAAGCAAGGGGAGGGAGAGCATTAGGACAAATAGCTAATGCATGCAGGGCTTAAAACCAAGATGTTGTGTTGATGAGTGCAGCAAACCACCATGACACATGTATACCTATGGAACAAACCTGCACATTCTGCACATGTATCCCAGAACTTAAAGTAAAATAAAATAAATAAATAAATAAAATACAAACATTATAGATGTGTTTTACATTATGTATTATATAAAATTAGTAGACAAAATTAGCTCTTTTTCTATTACTTTTAAACTGGGGAAAATGACATTTTGAATTGTGTTATACGCAATTTTTAAATTTGAAAAATCATTGTTTTAGGTAAAAAGATAGACATTAATTTAAAATCCTAGTTCAGTATCTGTTTTGTATTTCATAAGGTTAAATTTGAGAATATTTACTTTTCATACCAAGAATTCTGGACCATCTTATTGTTTTATTTGGTATTTGGTATTAAATAAGGTATTATTTTTAAATAACCAATCATCTGAAAGTATTCAGTTTTGAAAAACAAAAATATCTTAAAACAGGTAGTTTATTATTATTAGCCTTGTGATGATTATATGGATATTTAAAGTTAATTGAATGTGCATTTTGAACCCAACATTGCTAGAATGGGGGGAATAAAAATAATTTCCATAAAGAATAAAAAAAGAAATACCTGTTCTGCTATAAATCATAGTTATTATTACTTAAAATATTATATTTAGCACCTACTTTGGAGACATGGTGAGGGCATGGGATAAAAATATGAACGAGCAATGTGTCCTTTAAAATATCTCTGAGCTCTTTCTCCCCACAATAGGTTCTGGGTTCATCCTGAAAAAAGTTTAAAGAGAGCTGAAGAAGGAGGTTAACTTTTCCACTCTTCTCTCAGCCAGGGACCCGTGAGATGGCCTGAGGCAAGTCATTTGAAAGGTAGATTCACATATTCATAATAAGCGGTAATAACATCCATTATTCTGACACAAAGAAAATCTCTTTAGTGTCAGATTGGATGTAATGAAGAAAAGAGGAAGGGAAGGAAGGAAGGAAGGAAGGAAGGAAGGAAGGGGAAGGAAGGAAGGAAGTGAAGGGAAGGAAAGGGAAGGGAGGGAAAAGGAAGGGAGGGAAGGGAAGGGAGGGAGGAAGGGAAGGGAGGAAGGGAGGAAAGGGAAGGGAAGGGAAGGAGGGAGGGAAAGGGGTGGAAGATGAAATAAAGATGAAGGAAATGGAATGGAGTGCCGGGGAAGCCTGTAATCCCAGCACTTTGGGAGGCCGAGACGGCTGGATCACGAGGTCAGGAGATCGGTATCATCCTGGCTAACACGGGTGAAACCCCGGCTCTCTACTAAAAATACAAAAAATTAGGCTGGGCGCAGGTGGCTGGCCGCAGTCCCAGCTACTCGGGAGGCTGAGGCAGGGAACGGGCGCGGAACCCGGGAGGCGGGCTTGCAGTGAGCTCGAGATCCCGCCACCGCACTCCGCCTGGGCAACAGAGCCAGACTGGCCTCAAAAAAAAAAAATCTTAGAAAATACTTTTAAACAAATTATTTATCTGATGCCCACATACAACTCCATAAAGTATGGAAATTAAAATAGCCTGACTCTCTTTGTTATGAAAGCCAAGCAGGATATTTTTATAGCCAGAGCCTACTGAACTCAAACAAACTGAAATATTGATTATATTAAGCCACAGTGCAATTGCCAAACAGCTAGTCAAGACAGACTCCCGGCTTCTGGTTCAGCATATAAAGAACTGGAAGTTGTTGGCTATGCTCATAACAAAAAAAAAAAAAAAAAAAACACTGAACACACTGAAAATCGGCAACTCTTCATAGATCCATCAGAGAATTGAGGTCATGGGGCAAACCACTGCCCCCAAAATTAAAGAAACAGACTGATACAGAGAATCACAACTTACCAGAGCAGAAACCTCTATAGGAACCAGTATTGGAGAAGTAAAAGCTAAACTGTAGCTGAAAGATTGCTGGGGGCTCAGCAAGAACAAGTCGTAGAGTTTAAAACTCCAAGGGAGGCCAGTCTTAGTGGAGGCCCCATGTTTTGTGAATTTTTCCTCCAGGATCTCTACCAGCTTCTCATAGTGAAAGTCAGAGAAAAATCCCCTCTTGCTTCCAGCAGGGAGGTAAAATAGCAATGTTGAAGTATGCCCAGAGAATTCTGTTCTTCATAACAAATCCTACTCTCAAAATAAGCTATTTTACCAGATCCTAACTGACTGGGGTTTTACTAAAGCCTAACCAATCTGGGGAAAGCGAAATACCAAAGTCTAGACCCCTCTATCCTTCCTGTCTCACCTAAGGAGGATAGGAATGAGAAGAACTTGTGTAGGTCCCAGCCCAGGGTACAGGCTCACTACATGACTGAATTCTAATTGTAAGACAACAAGCACTCCCCTTTCCTCCACACCTCACCAATACGTCAATAGAGCTCCTGTTTAATAACAGGGGGATACACATGGAAGAAATGCATATCTCAGACCTTATTTAAGAAAAAGTCTCCAGGGAAACCTAAAGACAGCAGGGGAGAGAAAACAAGGATGCCAGAAGAAATTTAATCTCTGACACCTACAACTATAACAAACAGTAAACACAGTATAACTCCTAGATAGATAAACTCTCACATTAAAAGCCTGTTTACCACAGTTTTTTTTACCCAATAAATCCTATCAAGCAAAGTATACTACAATCGTGACGAAGTATCATTACAAAGTATACTACAATCCAAAAACACATTCTGAAGACAGAGCAATCATCATAACCAGATTCAAATGTGGCAGATATATTGGAATTGTTAGACCAGGAATTTATTTTATTTTATTTTTTTAATTTTTTTTTATTATTATACTTTGAGTTCTAGGGTACATGTGCACAACGTGCAGGTTTGTTACATATGTATACATGTGCCATGTTGGTGTGCTGTACCCATTAACTCGTCATTTACATTAGGTAGATCTCCTAATGCTATCCCTCCCCCTTGTCCCTTCCCCACAATAGGCCCCGGTGTGTGATGTTCCCCTTCCTGTGTCCAAGTGATCTCATTGTTCAATTCCCACCTATGAGTGAGAACATGCGGTGTTTGGTTTTCTGTTCTTGCAATAGTTTGCTGAGAATGATGGTTTCCAGCTGCATCCATGTCCCTATAAAGGACACAAATTCATCCTTTTTTATGGCTGCATAGTATTCCATGGTGTATATGTGCCACATTTTCTTAATCCAGTCTGTCACTGATGGACATTTGGGTTGATTCCAAGTCTTTGCTATTGTAAATAGTGCTGCAATAAACATACGTGTGCATGTTAGACCAGGAATTTAAAACAGCTGTGACTAATATACTAAGTGTTCCAATGGAGAAAGTGGGAAAGATACAAGAAAAGACAGGCAATGTAATCAGAGAAATGGAAAAAATCTAACAAATAATCACAAGGAAATGCTAGAGATAAAAAACATGATAACAGAAATTAAGAATGCCTTTGACGAGCTCATAAATTGACTAAACACTGCAAAGGGAAAACATCAGTGAGTTTGAAGAAAGTTCAATAGAAACTTCTAAAACTGAATGCAAAGATTAAAAAATATATGTTAAACACACGGAATAGAATATCCAGGAATTGTGAGACAATTACAAAAAGTACAAATATAAGTGGAGAAATGATAGTCTTTTCACCAAAAGTTGCTGGAACAATTGAATATATATAGGCAAAAAATGAACATCAATGTATACTCAGATGCTATACAAAAAAACTAACTCAAAATGGACCATAGACCTCAATTTAAACCTAAAACTATGAAATGTCTAGAAGACAACATTGGAAAAAAATATTTGTGACCTCCAATTAGGTGAAAACTTTGTAGCTATGACACTAAAAGCACAATCTATGAGAGAAAAAAAAAAACTGATTGAATGGACTTCATCGACATTAAAAACTTCTAAAAAAACCATTAAGAAAGTAGAAAAACAAGTCACAGACTGAGAGAAAATATGTGCAAAAAATGTGCTAATTGACTTGTATACAGAATATACTGAGAATGCTAAAAATTCAACAATAAGAAAACAAGCAATCCAATTTTAAAAATGGGCAAAAGATGTAAACAGAGACTTCACCAAAGAAGATATACAATTGAGAAGTAAGCACATGGAAAGATGCTCAACATTATTAATGATAAGGAGAATGCAAATTAAAAGCAACAATAAGATACCATTGCATACCTATTAGGGTGGCTAAAATTAAAAGGACTTTCCATACCAAGTGCCAGTGAAGATGTGGATGAACTGGAACTCTCATACATTGCTAATAGTGATGTAAAATGTTATAACAACTTTGGAAAACAGTCGAACAGTTTCTTAAGAAGTTAAACATATGCCTAACCATATGGCCTAGCTGTGCCATTCCTGGGTATAAAACCAAGAGACAAGGAAGCGTATGTCCACACAAAGACTTGTCCATGAATGCTCATAGCAGTTTATTTTTATTTCCCAAAACTGGAAGCAACCCACATATTCATTAACCAGTAAACAAATAAACTTTGGTAAATCCATTTAATTAAATATTACTTAGTCATAAATAGACAAACAAATACAATAAAATAAAGCAATGAACCATTGACATAGGAAACAACATATATGAAACAAAATAATTATGCTTAATGAAAGAAGCCAGACAAAATAAAGAGTACATACTATATGATTCCTATTAAGTCTAGAAAATTCAAGCTAATCTGTAGTTACAGAAAGAAGATCAGTGCTTGCCTGGGCGTGAGGAGGAGGAGATTGGTGGGAAGAAAGGAGTACAAAGGGCCATGGGAAACTTTGGAAAATTGTGGATATAAATTCATACATGTACATATATGTCAAAACTTATCAAACTAAACACTTTAGATATGTACAGTTTTATTGTGGGCCAATTATATTCAATAAAACTGTATTTAAAACATAAATCATCTAAACACTCCCAATTAAAAGACAGATAATCAGATTGGGTAAAAAATGTCAGACTCAGCTATGTGCTACCTATAAGAAAGCCAGTTCAGCTTTATTTAGTTTTGCACTAACATGATATGTCTTTTTCACCCTTTTACTTTAAACCTTTTTGTATCTTTATATTTAAAAAGTGTTTCTTGTAGGCAGTATACATAGTGAAGAGGCAATACCTGAAGTTTTTTGAAAAATAATGGAAAACCTCAAACTGCAGATTCAGGAAGTTCAGAGAACCCAAAGCTGATAAATAATTCCTCCCTCCAAAAACTCACCACACACTTTGACACATCTGCCAAAAACCAAACATAAAGGAAAACTTTGGAAGGCAGCCAGAGGAGAAAGACACATTGCATACAAAGAAACAGAGTAAGACTAACAGCAGACTTCTCATTAGGAAATATGCAGAAGAGAAGACACTGGAGAGAGATTTTTAAAGTACCACAATACTTCCTTCTTTAGATCTAGACTGAGTAAAGAAAAAAGAGGCCAGAAATAAACTATGAGGTTTAGCCTCAGTAATCCCAGGTGTGAGGAAGCATAGGAATATGAAGGAAGCTAATAGTAATATCTAACACTAACATCTTAAGTGGTTACTATGTTTCTTGTACTATAATAAAGCATTCCAGGCGGCATCAGTAATTTCTCATGCCCCTATGAAGTATTAGTATCTCCATTTTACAGAAAAGATGCAGCATTAAAATTGTTCATCCTTTTGAGAACCAGAGAAGTTGCATGTGCAGGTATTTCAAAGATTAAATCCATGACAGACCAGGTTGAAAGGCAAGGATACAGTAGAAATCCAGTGTCAAGAGTCACTGGGATCTCAAAGATCAGCATCAGGAGAAAGACGATGGTTGGCAATATGTGAGCAAACAGATGACTGCCAGGAATTAGGATAGGAGAGATCAGAAATAAGAAGATTGAGAAGAGAGCTAGGTTAGAAGGAGGTCATTAAAGAGAAGAGGTAGAGGTCTTGAGTGGTTCTACTGTACTTCCTTTTACCTTCTATGCAGCTGAAAAAAGAATCTTTCCCAGGGGCATTATCTAAGCTGTCCCAGGACCTGTCATTCATCAACAGTCATTTATTCAGCACCCAATAAATACTGGATGCTAAGAATACAAAGAAGAAACCACAAATATTGTTCTCAAATAGTTTAATTAGAGGCAAATAAATTAAGAGATTAAAAACAACACAAAGTAGCAGAATTGTAAATTCCAAGGGAAGGGCAGACTTTAAAACTACAAAGGCTTCACAGTGGAGATGAGATTTGAGCTGTTCTATGAAACAAAAGCAGGAAATAGGCAGGTAGATGAAAGAGGAGCACACTCCAAGCACGAGGACAGACAAAAAATTGGGAATATGTATTTCACAAGAGACAGATTGTAAGTAGATTACTCTGTAGGAAAAAGAGCTTTGCAAAAAGGAATATTAAGTTAGGATTGGTGAGATAAATGCAGGAATGTGTGAACTCTTGAATCCAGACTGTAGGGCAATAAGGGATGTTCCATTTTCCAATCATTTTCTATTCCAATCCATTTCTATCTCTATTCTCTAGAGTCCCATAACCTGACAACCAAGATTTATGCTCGTAAGACTGTCTTTCTACCTCCAAGTACATAACAATCCCCTGAAATAACCAAGGAAAAAAGAAGGTAAGAAAATTAAGTGCGCATTACCATGAGTGTTCAAATACTTTTCTTGAATATTAGAAATTTAAAAAGATGAATATTCCATTTTATTTGAGATATTCAAGACTTCTGAAACTAACTAAAAGTAGCCTGATAGCAAGGTATACCTATGTTCTTAAAGCTTTCCATGTGGGTAAGGGTATTTCACTCCTGCCCTTTCACTGAAGCATGTGGTATATATGTGAAGAGATATAGTGACTTTTAAAGGGGCTTAGCATTGCTCAGTTATTCTTTCTGTATCATTGAGCACAGGGCATTTCAAGTGGCTTCAGAAGACTCCCTTCTTTATAGATTCAAGGAATCCAAATAAAATTACCAAGAAGAAGAGACACATGAAGGCTATACTTCCTTCCCATGAGAAACTTAGCCTGCAATGACTCATATACTTAATCTTAAAGTTCCTAGAAGCATCTCCTTTGGGTATTTGAAGCACATCTTAGTTTACCTCATTGAGTATGCACAACATACCCAAGTTCTCTCAGCCTGTGGGAGGCACAGCCAGAAAGTTCTTGGTGTTTTGGAAAGATCTTGGATTCTAGAGTCAAGCTGATTAGAATTTAAATCCTGGTTCTGCCACTTAGAAAAATCTATACTCAGTCTCTGAGATCTTCAGCTGCTCTTTAAAATGGGTTCAATAATGCCGACCTCCTAGGGTTTCATGATGATTAAACTGAATGAGGTAATATAAGCTACATGCCAGCCGTAGAATAGGCACATAGTGGGAACTTCATGTTTGTTTTCTTCTCCAGTTTCCAGTATGAAATACAATCTTAAGATTATAAAATTTTCCTTTGGTATTTATAAAGAATGAATCTCAAATTAAAGTAATTCCACTCAAATAATACCACTAGGAATTCAACCAAAAAGACATTTAATATATATTACCATTAACCCATAGAGAAGCCACGTAACAGACCAAGGGAGAAAGTGTGAAGTTCTCATTACAAATAAATTTAGAGACAGTTTTCTCCTTCCCTAAGGCAAAAATGTTCCACAGCCTTAATTACACTTTTCAAAATTTGTTTTGATTTTCCCTTCTATTCCTTTGAAATCTTATCTGATATTAGTCTTCAGGCTTTCTTCTCTCCCTTATCTGCCATCTGGAGCTTCTATTAAACATGCACACACATTCTCTCTGTCTCTCTGTCCTTCTGTCTCTGTTTCTTTCCGTTTTTGTCTCTCTCTCCCTTCCCCCTGCATCCCGCCCATAAAATACTTTTAGTCCCTTGGGAAAAAAAAAAGTAATTATAATGTAATTCTGTAAAGATGCCCTTCACTACTTTGCTGGCAACAAACTGTGAAGTTCTGAATATGAGAATGTGTGATCATTTCAAGACAGGCTGTGAACAGATTTCTTGTCTTTGCAAATCATTTGCAAATCATTTTAATTACCTGTAGATTAAGCCCAGATTTCTCAGTCTGACATTCAGTGTCCTTCCTAATTGTCCATTCATTCCAGGCTTATCTTCTACCAACCCCATTGTACATGGTCTTCTGGCCACTCTGGATAATGTACCGTTCCCTGAACACAACAGCCTTTCAGGGAATGCTGCCTGGGAATTGTGCATACCATTGCATTTACCCATACATAAGCTCCTTGAGATGCCTTCACCCACCCCACTTCTCTACCCGATAATAGCATAAAAATGCTGAGGATTCATTTTCAATGTCACCCTCACACAGGTGAGGCTAAGCATTCCCTCTTTTGTGCCCCTTGAAAACAACAAGTAATGGAGCCTATCACCCATTGTTTTGGTTGGTGAAATGCGAGTCTTCTCCAGTAGAACACAGGCAGACCTCAGTGATATTGCAGGTTTAATTCCCAATGACCACAATAAAGCAAATGTCACAATAAAGTGAGTCACATGAATGTTTGGTTTCCCAGTGCCTATAGAAGTTATGCTTGCACTACACTGGGTCTAGTAAGTGTGCAGTAGCATTATGTTTAAAAAAGCAATGTGCATATCTTAACTGAAAAATACTTTATTGCTAATAAAATATAAAATATTTTATTGCTAAAAAATAATAAAATAAATACTTTATTGCTTATAAAAAATGCTAATGATCATCTGAGCCTTCAGTGAGTTGCAATCGTTTTTCTGGTAAGTGGTCTTGCCTTGATATGGACGGCTGCTGACTGATCAGAGTGGTGATTGCTGAAGGTTGAGGCATTTAAGAAATTGCTGTGGCCTATTTCTTAAAATAAGACAAAAATGAAGTTTGACACATTGATTGACTCTTCCGTGAAAGATTTGTTTGTAGCGTGTGATGCTTTTTTATGGCATTTTACCCACAGAAAAATGCTTGACTTCTTTCAAAATTGGAGTCAATCCTCTCAAACCCTGGTGCTGCTTTATCAACTAAGTTTATGGAATATCGTAAATCCTTTGCTGCCATTTCAACAATGCTCACAGCACCTTCACCAGGAGTACATTCCATCTCAAGAAACCACTTTATTTGCTCATTCATAAGAAGCAACTACTCATTCATTCAAGTTTTATCATGAGGTTGCGGCGAGTCAGTCATATCTTCAGGCTCCACTTCCAATTCTAATTCTCTTGCTATTTCTACCATATCTGTAGTTCCTTTGTTCACTGAAGTCTTGAATCCCTCAAAGTCATTCCTGAGGGTTGGAATCAACTTCTTCCAAACTCCTGTTAATGTTAATATCTTGACCTCCTTAGGGAGTCTCTGAACCTATTCTGGTTCAGGAGGCTGCCCAACTGGCAAAAAATATTAAAATTTAAAAAATATATATTTTGACCTCCTCCCATGAATCACAAATGTTCTTCACAGCATTTAGAATGGTGGATCCTTCTATGGTGAATACTAACAATAAGGCCGTTTCACATTCTTATGATTTTTCTGTTCACTGGAGTAGCCCTTTTCATTTCATTCAAGAACTTTTATTTGCATTTACAACTTGGCTAACTGGCAAAAGAGGCCCAGCTTTTGGCCTGTCTCAGCTTTCAACATGCCTTCTTCACTAAGCTTAATTATTTAGCTTTATCAAAAGTGAGACATGCAATTCTTTCTTCCCCTTGAACACTTAGAGGCCATTGTAGGGTTATCAATTGGCCTAATTTCAAATTGTTACGTCTCAAGGAATAGGGAGGTCCAAGGAGAGGGAAACAGACAGGGGAAAGGCCAGTGGTTGGCGCAGTCAGGACAGGTAATGTTCATCCATAAGTTCACCATCTCATATGGACGCAGTTTGTGGCACTCCTTAACAATCACAATGGTGACATTTAAAAATCACTGATCACAGATTACCATAACAGATATTATAATAAGGGAAATGTTTGCAATATTGAGGGAATTACCAAAATGTGACACAGAGGCACAAAGTGAGTACATGCTGTTGGAAAAAAAATGGTACCAATAGACTTGCTCGGCACGGAGTTGCCACAAACCTTCAATCTGTAAAAAATGCAGTATGGGCCGGGCACGGTAGCTCAAGCCTGTAATTCCAGCACTTTGGGAGGTCAGATGGGCAGATCAAGAGGTCAGGAGGTCTGCACCATGCTGGCTAACACAGTGAAACCCTGTCTCTACTAAAAATACACAAAAATTAGCTCGACGAGGTGTCGCATGCCTGTAGTCCCAGCCACTGGGAGGCTGAGGTGGTGAGAATGTGTGAACCCAGGAGGCTGAGCTTGCAGTTAGCTGAGATAGCACGATGCACCGAACGAAGTACATCAG